>NW_024380145.1:0-31548 GCF_016835505.1 Polypterus senegalus
AAGCTGGAACAAACTTCCAAGCACAAAGCTTATTAAATATTAGGGAAAAATAGCTATTAAGCAAAGGAACATAATGGATAGACTAAATTGATTGATTCTGTGTATAAAACGTCTAATTTGCTGATTTTCCTTGGTTACATATTCTATGATCATCAATCAGTTGAGTAGCTCATAGACCAATTGTAGAAGGAGACTCCCAGAGCACACTGTACACACGCAATCTTACTGTACCCATGAAAATTTCCCCTTGGGATTAATAAAGTATCTATCTATCTCTCTATCTATCTATCTAAAAAGAATTTCCAAAGTGTGCAGCTGAAACATGGAAAATTGGTTGAGCCTAATCTGGAATCGTATATCATAATGGCAGGATTTAGCACATTGGACTGATACAACAAAAATCAATTCAGGTTGCATTGGGTTGTTGTAGTTGAACTCTTTCAATTTACGCTGAGGTCAATTAAAGAGTAATGTTGTGAAACTGGGAGTCCCAAAAGCACATAAGTCTCATAAAAACTTCCAAAATTGCCCACTAGGCTTGATTACCACAAAAACTCTGACTATAAACAAAATGGGCCTTGAAGAATCTTTATAAAATGAAAGTTTATTTTTAACAAAAATTCTCTGTAGTACAAGAAGTTAAATAGAGCACAAAAGGAATTTCCTGAGAACACAAGGCAATCCACAGCAAACACAGTCCCAGTAAAGAATCCCTGGTGAAGTCAAAAACAGAGCAGAGGTTAAAAAATCCAGGAAATCACCACAAGCACAAAAGAAAGACAAGTAAAACTCCACATCCTAGCAGAATTGAACCACCAAGAACTATGGAAGGCCCTCTAATTCATAGAGTTTCAGAACAGTTCCTTGGGGAACCACCCTTTAAACACATAGTACATAACACAGGCTACATCTAAACATAGACAAAAATAAAAATAAAGAATTAACAAAATGAACAAAAGAGACAGTAAACATGAACTTGAATTTCAGCCAGAGGAGGAACCATGGCTGAGATATGACAAGTAACAAAAAAACCTTTTGCACGTTACAATTATGAATGTGAATAAAAACTGTTACATTTAGCCAGAAGATGAAAATCATTCAGTAAATTACAAAATCTTGAGGACCTAATCTTCAAACCCTCACCTTGTCACAATGTGCCTAACAGAAAAAAAACAGATTCCAGTATAGTTTCCTTGTCATATTGCATTTTGGTACTAAAACAAAACTTGTACAACTAAATCACTGAAAGACCAGGTAAAATGGATTGAAGAATATTTCCATGTTGGTCCCCCTCATTTCACACTCTGATGATGTGCACCATGAAAACCTCTAAATATAGTTAAGTGTTCCTGCACTGACCGGTTTAATATAATACAGGCACCAAAGCAACAGTCAAGTTATAGTCAAGGGCGAGCAAACAAAGCCGATAAACATTTTGAGGCGTTTTCTGGAGTGTGCAGTATAGGCACACTAAGAAAAGAAGTGTCAGAACTTTTGGATTCAGGATACAATACAGTGGGTGCAATAAGCAATGTTGGTCGGTATAAGTAATATTTGTTCATTGTCAATGAGCAGTGGCTACTTTAACAATTATAACTACTGTTGGCTTGGTTTGCAGCTAGGCTGCTTTATCTGCTGTAAGATGAGGAGACCAGAGACGTAGAAAGGTTTGGGGCAGCCACCCGTTTAATTCGGTTTCCCGGCTGCAAAAGTCTTTGAGGCATATTTAAACAGTTGTTACACAACAGAGTCCAAAACAGAACTGCCTGCCTAAGCAAAGGCAGTGAGCTTTATAGCTCAGAGGGCGGAAATGATGTCGTCCTCTGGGCCGGAACTGGAAGTGACATCACCCTTGGGGCCGGAACCGAAGTGACCTCATTCTTGGGGCGGAACCGAGGTGGTGTGTCCTTCCTGGAAATGGCGGCTCCTGGTGGGATTTCCCGGGTAAGACCTGCAGAGAACTCAGAAAGAGCGTCAGCGTACCCCGCCCCCCCCTGGGCAGATGTATAAACAGTATTGTCTAAGCCCTTCAGCTGCTTCCCATGCACACGTGTGTGACAAGACTCCCCCCTCAGCCCAGACCCGTCGGGTCGGGCGACCTGCACCGAGAGGTCGTGGGCCCGGGAGAGGGCATCGGCGTTGGCATGAAGGGACCCCTGTCGATGAACGAGCGTATATTTGTACTGCTGCAGGTCAAGAAACCACCTCGTGACCGGATTGACTCCTGTGAAGGGCCATCCACTTTAAAGGCGCATGATCCGTCACCAGAGTGAACACGACCCAAGAGGTAGTACCGCAGCTGCGTCACCGCCCATTTGATCGCCAGAGCCTCCTTCTCCACCGCGCGTACCTGGTCTCCCGTCCAACAGTTTCCGGCTCAGGTACATAACGGGTGTTCAACACCGCCGACGCTTTGGCTCAACACGGCTCCCAAGCCTGTGTCCGGCGTCCGTCTGGAGGACAAAAGGAGAGAGAAGTTAGGGGAGATTAAGATAGGTGCTGAAGTCAGAGCCCTTTTAAGTCACTGAATGCAGCCCCGCTTTATCAGACCATACCACCGTATTAGGAGCTCTTTTCTTTGTCAAGTCGGTCAAGGCGCGCTCTCTCGGAGAACGAGGCACAAACCGGCGGTAGTACCCGCCAAACCGAGAAAGGATTGGACTTGCCGCTTGGTTTTCGGACGGGCCAGGCCATTATGGCTTGCAACTTGGAACACTGTGGCCTCACAGTACCCCGGCCCACTAGGTAGCCCAAATATTTGGCTTCTCTCAACCCGAAGAAACATTTCTTGGGGTTGATGCGAGCCCGCCTCTCCCAATGTCCGTAATACTGCTGTGACCTGCTGTATGTGCTCCTTCCAGGTGCTGGAATAGATGACAACGCCATCCAGATAGGCAGCACAGAGCGAGTTATGGGGCCGGAGCACTTTGTCCACCAGACGCTGAAAAGTCGCAGGCGCCCCGTGTAACCCGAATGGAAGGACACGATACTGCCAGGGTCCGCTAGGAGGGCTAAACGCGGTTTTTCCTTCGGACTCCGTTAAAGGAACCTGCCAGTACCCCTTTGTCATGTCAAGTGTAGTCAAGAATTTGGCTGGTCCCAGTCTCGAGGAGGTCGTCCACGCGAGGCATGGGATAAGCATCAAATCGGAAACTTGGTTGAGCCGACGGAAGTCATTGCAAAACCTCCAACTGCCGTCAGGCTTAGCAATCAAGGCGATGGGGCTGGACCAGGGACTACTACTTTCCTCGATCACTCCTAGTGCCAGCATTCGCTTGATTTCCAGTTCCACTTCTACTTTCTTTGCCTCCGGGAGTCTGTAGGGTCGCTCACGGACGATCACCCCCGGGTCAGTCAATATGTAAGAGCAATCAGAGAGGTCCGACCTGGTTGTTCACTTACCACCTCTGGGCACGAGCGGATAGCTGCTTCGAGCTCCTGTCTCTGTCTGGGAGATAGCTGTTCGCGAAATTAAGGGCACTTACTTCGCGAGAGAGAGCAGGGCTGTCCGGAGGAGGGATCGGGATCCCTCTCCTTCCACGGTTTCAGCAGGTTTACATGATATATTCGCTCAGCTGGTCGGCGATTGGGCTGTTTCACCAAATAGTCACCAATCCCTTCCTCTCCTTAATTTCGTAGGGGCCTAGCCAATGTGCGAGCAGTTTAGAGTGTGAAGTAGGAACCAATACCATGACGCGATCCCCGGTTGGAACTCCGGAGAGAGTCGCCACGGTCATACAGGCGGGCCTGTGCTGATTGTGCCTCCTCGATATGACTTTTAGTATAGGTCTTATTACATCAAATCTATCGCGCAATTGGGCGATATACTCCAAAATGTTAGTGGAGGGCTGTGCCTCCCCTTCCCAGCCCTCTTTTAAAATATCTAATAAGCCCCGGGGCTGTCTTCCGTATAGTAAATCAAAGGGAGAGAACCCGTAGAGGCTTGAGGACTTCCGTAGGCAAAGAGGACAAGGGGAGGAGTTGGTCCCAATTCCTCCCATCCTTGCTGACTACCTTACGTAGCATTTGCTTGAGAGTTTGATTGAATCTCTCCACTAGCCCATCGGTTTGAGGATGATACACGAGGTTTTAAATGCTTTATTTTCAGTAACTTGGCAGTCTCCTTGAGCGTTTCCGAGGTGAAAGCGTTCCTTGGTCCGTCAGGACTTCTCTAGGAATGCCCACGCTGAAAAGACTCCTACTAGTTCCCGTGCAATATTTTTAGTGGTAGCCGGCGCAATGGAACGGCTTCAGGGAATCGGGTTGCATAATCCACGAGGACGAGTATATATTTATATCCTCGGGCTGAGGGCTCCAGGGGTCCTACTATATCCACCACAATCCTGTCAAAGGGAACGTCAATAAGGGAAGGGGAATCAGAGGAGCACGGTCCTTCCTAGGAATTTGCCGCAGTTGACACTCCGGCAGGAAATGCAAAAGCGCGAACCTCCTCATTAATCCCGGCCAAAAAACGGAGCTTAATGCGCTCTAATGTTTTATCGGAGCCGAGATGGCCTCCAAGAAGGTGAGAGTGGGCTAACTTCGCAAACCTGCCGCCGGTAGGTCCGCTGGACTAGCAACAACTTCGGACCTTCCCCTCATGTTCAGCAACCCGATACAATAATTCATTATCCATGACAAAGTGAGGTCCCTGTGGCATGGGCAAATGCGCGTTGGCGTTAACGAGAACCACTGCATTCTTTATGTGCTTCAGAGAGTCGCCATTCCACTGTTCTCTCTTGAAAGAAGCCGAGTCGCTCTAAACTGAAAGTGCAACTCAGAGAGCGGGTCGGTCTGACCTCAAGGGGCGGAGAATCCTCCCTCGCTGCCGGGCGCTAGTGGATGACGTAGTAGCCCGCGACGGTCCGGGAGTATCTTCGTCACTCTCTTGGCCTACCGCCCACTCCCTGTCGGCTGATTACACGGTGTGGAAGCAGCTTGAGATGAGTCTTTATCATCTATAACGAGGCCAAAAGCTTTTCGGGGAATGCTTTCTAAACTACCGCGGTTACTGTCAGACCAGTCCCGCCCGAGGATTACGGAAGCGGAGGATCCGGGTGTACCGCCACGGTAAGCGCGAAGGGTTCCTCCGAGACATACGTAACACCGGGCGGTATTGTACGGATATCTCCGTGTATACATTTTAGACTGGTCTTCTTTTAATCCACTGTTGCGGTAGAATAAAACGGCGAGCAACGACAGACACGCTACTGCCGGAATCAACAGCGCTGTTATTTTATGTCCATTAATAAGAAGCTCCCCGTATGTTTATCCGCCAGGGATTGCTAAGGGCACACAAACAACCCCGCCATTGTCCCCTACGGTCCGCCTTGTTCCCGACAGGTCGCAAGCCAGACGGCCCGGCGACTTCGGAACAGGCTCTGGATTGCGTGGAAGGGACTGCTTTAGTAGGACATAGCTCCCGGGTAGTCCACAGAGCGGCTGTTCTGCCTCCCAGGTTTCACAGCCGGCCTCTGGGTTTGCAAGGCTAGCAGCTCGTCCATAGAATGGAATTCGCCCCAGGCCGGCTGGGCAAATTCCTGGGGTAGCTTTTAGCAGCAAAAACAGGCCACTTGCTGCACTATTTGTAAGGGGTCAACTCAATGGCCGTAGCCACTCACCCACCTGTTGCCAGAGAGCCATAGCCTGCTCTGACAGCCCTTTGTTGGGTTAAACTCCCAGTTTATTATTTCTTTCACCTGCCAGCCTGGGGACAACCCATCGTTAACAGGGACCTTGGTCCCGATGGGCAGCTCGGCTTTCCTGCCAAGGAGAGCATACTGAGCCACTCGAGTGTGTTCCCCAGAAGCCAGCCCACGCCTGTGGGTCCCCTCTACCTTCTCCACGAGATGGGTGGTCAGCCCGGTTATGCTCATGGAGCAGAGCCTGCACCGCGTCCTTCCTGACCCTCCGCGCACTCCCTGCCCTGAAACTCGGCCCCGGTACTCACCCACCTGGTTCCTGAAGTTCGTGTCCCGGTTCATCGGGACACCATCCTGCCGACTCACGCCACTGTAAGATGGAGACCAGAGGCGTGAAAGGTTTGGGGCAGCCACCCGTTTAATCGGTTTCCGGCTGCAAAAGTCTTTGAGGCATTTTAAACAGTTGTTAAACAACAGAGTCCAAAACAGAACTGCCTGCCTAAGCAAAGGCAGTGAGCTTTATAGCTCAGAGGGCGGAAATGATGTCGTCCTCTGGGCCGGAACTGGAAGTGACATCACCCTTGGGGCCGGAACCGGAAGTGACCTCATTCTTGGGGCCGGAACCGAGGTGGTGTGTCCTTCCTGGAAATGGCGGCTCCTGGTGGGATTTCCGGGTAAGACCTGCAGAGAACTCAGAAAGAGCGTCAGCGTACCCCGCCCCCCCCTGGGCAGATGTATAAACAGTATTGTCTAAGCCCTTCAGCTGCTTCCCATGCACACGTGTGTGACACTGCGTACTGTTAGACTAGAGGTACACAGTGAAGTATGTTGATCTTCCTCTTACCTGTTTTAAATTAAAATTATGAGAATTTTTAAAAGGTTGCATCTAAAAATAAATTGTAATCTTAAAGTTTACCTTCTCTGTTTGCTCCTAAAGATGTTGTGACAGGGTGGTGCTTCTCTGACTGTAAGCATCCTGGAGCTGTGAGGAGTTTTTGTGTTAATTACTTTAAATTTCTTTCATAGGGTAGTGTGAATCTACAACCATTGTAACACATTAATTTAGGTAATGCAAAAATGCATCTGTTACTCATGTACTGTTATGTAAGAGGACCTTAACAACTGTTTCCTTTGGTCTTTATAAAGAAGAGCCTTTGATGCACTGGTAAAATGACTTGAAGGATTTACCATTCTTATAATGAAGTATGTAATATTCAGAAAAAATATGTCTCAATTATGCCTTCTCTGACCATACCAACTTGAAGTTATTTTAGTAGGCTACATCACAGAGATGAATAACCAATTTACTCTTCTTTATACATGTTACAAGAGCAAAAGTCTCTTTTTAAGGTCTTGTTACATAACAGTATATGAATAATCAATACATTTTTGTAGTACCTAAACAAACATGTGGATTAGATGACAAAAGTAACGAGATATTTTCACTGACATTTTTGATGTTGTTTCTTGTTACCATTGATACCTAATCTATCAGAAACTTTCCTATCACCATTCTCCATTGCAATATGAGATTAAATATTTTTCTTGGTCATCACTACAAACTGTATGGAGCAGGTAGAATAGTCCTAAAAACATTTATGGAGAAAAGAAACTTCTGAGTGGGCCACGTTCTTTGTAACACACAAAGTCAGAGATCTGCTACATTGGGCCAATTTGTTTCCTCTTTCTGAGAATTCTTCAGTTTCATATGCTAAATGCAGGAGCCAACAACTGTATGATTTCTATAATCTTAGTTAAATTTGACAGTGTTTTAGTTTTAGACCCTTGTGTCAGCCCTCCTTGTTTAGATTTAATCTAAATGGACCAAAAATAAACAAAACTTACACATTTCTTAACATAATTAATGCAAAGAAAAGGGTGAACACAAAGGGAATACAGCATATAAATAAAATACGCAAACAATAACCCTGATGCCACTCTAAGTCTGAGTTCATGGGTTTCAATCTCCTGTCGATGTTGAATGTAACTCAGCCACCTTCTCACCTGAAAATACCACACAGATCTCCCATCTTCAGTTTCAGTCTCTCTCTGTCTTTGTCTATTGACTCTGTCCTTCTTTTCCCCCACCAGCTGAGACTTTACCCCTTTTTTTAAATAAAAATTTGCTATGACATATTGTAAGGAAGAGCTGTATTTCAATCCAATTTAATAACATATTGCTAAAAAAGAATACTTTAGAATATAAGAATGCATTACCATTTCACAGTTCATCCCATGATGCTTTTATGTCTGGCTCCCAGGGCTTTTGACTCTCTAAACAATCAGATGACAATGAAAATCTCCTTGTATGTGATAATTCGCCGAACAAATGGAAGAGCACTGATTCACTGACACCCATTGACTAATGTTTTCTGGGACTTACTAAACAATAGTGGTATTATAGCAAATCTTTAAATAAATTACAACAGAACCATCTAACAAACTGAGTTAAATGTCTTTGAGATTTTATTACAAAGGGTGTTTTCCCAATAATATAAAACCATGCTGGAAAACAATAAGCGTGTTGCAGTCCCAAAACAGCTGAACTCCCTTGCTGAAGTGGGAGGAGATGGTAATAGCTACTTATATAAAGCGCTACTTCTGGGTTTAAGTGATAAAGAAATGAAGGCAGCATTTAATTGCTGCCCAGGGATACATATCTCTACTTCTGGTGTAATCTTGGCCTATCTGCTCTGGGAATTCAACTGCCTTCCCCATAAAACTTGAATATGCTCTGCTCTTTTTGATCTACATGCTTCCATTAGGTCAGATTATCTTAGGCCATAACGTGAGCTACCACAGCTAGTCTGATGACATGCAGCTGTATTTATCAATAGCACCTGATGACCCCGACTCCATTGTTTCACTAATACAATGTCTTATTTGTGTTTCTGAATGGATGAGTAGTAATTTTCTCAAGCTAAATAAAGAGAAAACTGAAATTTTAGTGATTGGCAATAATGGATATAATGAGGTTATTAGAAATAAACTTGATGCATTTGGATTAAAAGTCAAGACGGAGGTAAACAATTTAGGGGTAATTATTGACTCTGACCTGAATTTCAAATCACATATTAATCACATCACTAGGACAGCATTTTTTCACTTAAGAAATATAGCAAAAGTTAGACCTCTTATAACATTGCAAGATGCTGAGAAATTAGTTCACGCTTTTGTTTTCAGTCGACTAGATTACTGTAACACACTCCTCTCAGGACTACCCAAAAAAGACATCAATCGATTGCAACTAGTGCAGAATGCAGCTGTTAGAATCTTAACTAGGAAAAGAAAATCCGAGCACATATCTCCAGTTTTGATATCACTACACTGGTTAACTGTGTCATTCAGAATTGACTTTAAAATACTGCTTATGGTTCACAAAACCTTAAATAATCTCGCTCCATCTTATATTTTGGAATGTCTGACACCTTATATTCCAAATTGTAACCTTAGATCTTCAAATGAGTGTCTGCTTAGAATACCAAGAGCTAAACTTAAAAGAAGTGGTGAGGCGGCCTTCTGCTGTTATGCATCTAAAATCTGGAATAGCCTGCCAATAGGAATTCACCAGGCTGATACGGTGGAGCACTTTAAAAAACTGCTGAAAACACATTACTTTAACATGGCTTTCCCATAACTTCATATTAGTTTAATCCTGATGCTCTGTATATTCAATTTATTATCATTACTATTCATGGTGGCTCCAAAATCCATACTAACCCCTACTCTCTCTTCTGTTCTTTTTCCGGTTTTCTGTGTTGGCGATCTGTGCCAACTCCACCTAATTAAAGCACCATGATGTCCCTACATTGATGGATTAAAGGCCAGAAGTCCACTAACTGCCATCATCAAGTTCTTCCATGAGAACCCTGAATACAATGAGGACTGATCATTCATGTTAGGTAGAATGCCTAGAGGAGGCTGGGTGGTCTCGTGGCCTGGAACCCTTGCAGATTTTATTTTTTCTCCAGCCGTCTGGAGTTTTTTTGTTTTTTTCTGTCCTCCCTGGCCATCGGACCTTACTTTTATTCTGTGTTAATTAGTGTTCTCTTATTTTCGTTTATCTTGACTATCTATCTCTGCTCTTAACCCCTTCCGAAATAATACTGTTGTGCTAGGACATGATAAGTGTTTAATAGAATCTTCCGTTAAAGTGCACAACATTAATACTGTAATAAGCAATCTCAATGCACGTAGAAAATCTAGGAAATACGGCATAAACTCCAATAATCTAATTAAAATTACTATTTTAGAGGAACAATGTATTAAAACTATAAAAACAGATCACAGATTAAACAAAAAATACACACAGAGCGGCTAATAAAATAATTTAGTTCCTATTCCAAATATCAATGACGCACATAGTATTCATCTCTGCATGTCCGAAACATTAAATTTGGCATTATTAAATGTTAGAGCTTTAACTAACAAAACGTTTTTTTCAACGATCTTATTAGTGATAAAAAATAGATTTATTGCACTAAGTGAAACGTGGCTTAACTCAGAGAGCGGCTGTTTTAATCGAATCTGCCTCCGGATTACAGTTTTACTCGTGCAGACCGCCAGGGAAAAAGGGGGGCGGTTTGGCAAACATTTACTCGAGCCGGTTAAAATGTAAAGATGTCAGTTTTGGTAAGTTCAAGTCCTTTGAGTATCTCGCATTGTTATCATGGAGATTCTCAAGTTCTAGTATTATCCATGTATAGACCTCCTAAATATAACGCGTCTTTTTTTGAGGAATTCTCTGACTTAATGTCAATTTTAATTACTAACTATGACACACTCCTAATAGTTGGCGACTTTAATTTTCATATAGATAATCAGTGTGATCTAAAAGTAAAAGAATTTATGAACCTCCTGGATTCTTTTGATTTGAGACAACTCATAAATCAGCCTACACATAAAGCAGGTCATACGTTAGACTTAGTGATTACTAAAGGACTGAAAATTGATATAAAGCAGATAATTGATATCGGTCTATCAGACCATTTTCTTCTACTTTTAATATAGAAATAATGATAAAAACACTCATGAGAAGCATATTGTTAAAAAACGCTTCTTTGACTCAGCAGCAGCTTTAAAACTTACAAACATTCTAAGCAATCAGTCCGTTTATAGTGCCAGCTATAATAGCGAGGATAATGTAAATAGTAAGGTGGAAAGATTTAATTCTAAAGTGAGAGCTGCTGTTGACATAGTTGCACCTGAAAAGACAGTGAAAAAATCTTCTAGCATTGTTATACCATGGAAGACCCAAAGAGTGTCTGATTTAAAGAGAACATGCCACAGAGCTGAGCGTAAATGGAGGAAGACTAAACTTACTATCCACTATGAAATATTAAAAGTCAAAATAACAGAATACAATAACACTGTCCGTCTTGAGAGGTGCTGCTATTTCTCTAAGATTATAAATAACAATGCTAGTAATCCCAGAGTCTTATTTTCTACAATTGATCGCCTACTAAACCCAGGTAACTCAAAGGAATGCCTCCTAAGTACTTCCAGTGAAACCTGTGAGGCTATGCTGTATTTTTCAATCAAAAATTAATGATATTAGAAATAACATAGTATAATCCTCCAACACTAAGGATCCTCCTAAACCCCAGCATCCTGTTATAAACAAATTAAACTCTTTCACTAGGATAGATTTACCTGATTTACAAAAAATAATATCTCAATTAAAACCCTCCACCTGTCCTTGACCCAATACCAACAAGGTTTTTCAAAGAAGTATCAGGCGTGCTAATTGATAATGTTCTGGACATAGTAAATTCGTCATTAGATACGGGGGTCTTCCCAGACTGTCTTAAGACTGCTGTAGTTAAACCCCTACTTAAGAAACATAATCTTGACCCCTCAGCTCTTGAAAATTTTAGACCCATCTCTAACCTGCCTTCTTAAGTAAAGTTCTGGAGAAGGCAGTCATTATGCAGTTAAATGACCACCTCAATAAACATGCTATTCTTGATAAATTTCAGTCAGGTTTTAGAACAAATCACAGCACAGAAACTGCACTCGTTAAAGTAGTAAATGACTTGCGGTGAAATGCAGACAGAGGCCATTTATCTGTTCTCATCCTCTTAGATCTGAGTGCTGCATTTGACACCATTGATCACAATATTCTTAGAAATCGCCTTAGTCAATGGGTGGGCCTCTCTGGCAGTGTCTTAAATTGGTTTGAATCCTACCTGACAGGGAGAAAATTTTTTGTTAGTTGTGGTAATTACAACTCGAAGACACATGATATCCAATATGGTGTTCCACAAGGCTCTATCCTGGGTCCGCTGTTATTCTCAATCTACATGCTTCCGTTAGGTCAGATTATCTCAGGGCACAACGTGAGCTACCACAGCTATGCTGATGACACACAGCTGTACTTATCAATAGCACCTGATGACCCTGATTCTATTGATTCACTAACACAATGTCTGACTGTATCTCAGAATGGATGAATAGTAACTTTCTCAAGTTAAATAAAGAGAAAACTGAAATCTTAGTGATTAGCAATAATGGATACAATGAGGCTATTAGAAATAAACTGGATACATTAGGATTAAAAGTCAAGGCGGAGGTAAAAAGCTTAGGGTAATTGTTGACTGTAATCTGAATTTTAAATCACATATTAATCAGATCATTAGGACAGCATTTTTCACTTAAGAAACATAAGTAAAGTTAGACCTCTTATATCACTGAAAGATGCTGAGAAATTAGTTCACACGTTTGTTTTCAGTCGACTAGATTACTGTAACGCACTCCTCTCAGGACTACCCAAAAAGGCATAAATCGTTTGCAACTAGTGCAGAATGCAGCTGCTAGAATCCTAACTAGGAAAAGAAAATCCGAACACATTTCTCCAGTTTTGATGTCACTACACTGGTTACCTGTGTCATTCAGGATTGACTTTAAAATTCTGCTTATGGTTTATAAAGCCTTAAATAATCTCGCCCCATCTTATATATCGGAATGTCTGACACCTTATATTCCAAATCGTAACCTCAGATCCTCAAATGAGTGTCTCCTTAGAATTCCAAGAACAAAACTTAAAAGAAGTGGTGAGGCGGCCTTCTGCTGCTATGCACCTAAAATCTGGAATAGCCTGCCAATAGGAATTCGCCAGGCTGATACAGTAGAGCACTTTAAAACACTGCTGAAAACACATTACTTTAACATGGCCTTTGTATAACTTCAATTTAACTTAATTTAACTGATACTCTGTATGTTCAATTCCTCATAATAACTATTCATGGTGGCTCTAAAATCCTACTGACCCCTACTCTCTTTTCTGTTTCTTTTTCCGGTTTCTTTGTGGTGGTGGCCTGTGCCACCTCCACCTACTCAAAGCTTCATGATGCTCCAACAATGATGGATGGATTAAAAGGCAGAAGTCTACATGACCATCATCATCAAGCCCTTCCGTGAGAACCCTAAATCCAAAGAGGACTGTTTCATTTATGTTAGGTAGAATGCCCAGAAGGGACTGGGCGGTCTCATGGTCTGGAATCCCTACAGATTTTATTTTTTCTCCAGCCATCTGGAGTGTTTTATTTTTCTGTCCCCCCCCCCGGCCATTGGACCTTACTCTTATTTGATGTTAATTAATGTTGATTTTTTTTTTTCTTATTGTGTCTTTTATTTTTCTCTTTCTCCATATGTAAAGCACTTTGAGCTACATTACTTGTATGAAAATGTGCTATATAAATAAAGGTTGTTGCCCAGGGATACATTACTCATGTCTTTGTGCTGGGCTGAAGCATTCTCAAGCCAAAATGGCTAGTGTCTATACTGAGGTGCTTTTCTACACCTGCTGCAAAAACATCGAACATGTATCACACAGGTGTTGCTGAAAGGCATCAGAATGGCACTGAAAATTATGTTCTTATAGTCCATAAGAAATTTTGATAATAATCAGAACATATTTTCAAACCTGTTTAACCCAGTTTAGATCATGGGCACACAAATACTCAGTATTCAGTATTCATTGGGGCAAGGCAAGAACTAGTCCTGAAGAGAATGCCAGTCCATTCGAGGGCCGACACACAATCACCTCTACACAGAACCAATTTCAAAATGCTAGTCAACCAAACGGACACATTATTGGAGTCAGGGACAGGCTATCTGTTATGGAGACTGCAGTCTGTGAGACTCAAGGACTGTGCCTCTGATAAATATGTAAGTAACAATAGGGCAGCACACGGAACAGTCCTGTCTCCTTTTCTCTTCACTCTGTACACCTCCAACTATAAATATAATACCCGATCATTTCACTTGCAGAAATTTTCGGATAATTCTACATTTATGGCATGTATGGATAAGGGGGATGAGACACAGTATAGAAGTCTGGGGGAGAACTCAGTTTCTTGGTCCAAAGAGAATTGTCTACAACTAAAGCCAAGGTAATGGTTAATGAATTTTGCCATACCAAAGAGCCTCTATGTCTGGTCACCATTCAGGGAATGAATGTAGAAGTGATGCACTCCTACAACCACTTGGGGGTCCACATCAGTGACGGGTTGGACTGGTCATATAACACAGAGGAACTGATAAGAAAGGCCAGAACATGCTCTTTTTCTTAGGAGACACTGTGATGGTGCATGTGATTTTCAATGCTGTAGTGTGCTGGGCTGATAACATCACTTTAAGAGAGGCCCACTGAATCAACAAGCTTATAAAAAGGCAAGCTCGATTATAGGATGCACTCTGGACCCCCTTGAGGTAAGGAGGACTAAAAGAAAACTGAGTGCCATTATGAACAATGCTATACATCCTCTGTCTGACACAATCACGCTGAGGACTTTCTATCTATCTATCTATCTATCTATCTATCTATCTATCTATCTATCTATCTATCTATCTACAGTGGTGTGAAAAACTATTTGCCCCCTTCCTGATTTCTTATTCTTTTGCATGTTTGTCACACAAAATGTTTCTGATCATCAAACACATTTAACCATTAGTCAAATATAACACAAGTAAACACAAAATGCAGTTTTTAAATGATGGCTTTTATTATTTAGGGAGAAAAAATCCAAACCTACATGGCCCTGTGTGAAAAAGTAATTGCCCCCTGAACCTAATAACTGGTTGGGCCACCCTTAGCAGCAATAACTGCAATCAAGCGTTTGCGATAACTTGCAATGAGTCTTTTACAGCACTCTGGAGGAATTTTGGCCCACTCATCTTTGCAGAATTGTTGTAATTCAGCTTTATTTGAGGGTTTTCTAGCATGAACCGCCTTTTTAAGGTCATGCCATAGCATCTCAATTGGATTCAGGTCAGGACTTTGACTAGGCCACTCCAAAGTCTTCACTTTGTTTTTCTTCAGCCATTTAGAGGTGGATTTGCTGGTGTGTTTTGGGTCATTGTCCTGTTGCAGCACCCAAGATCGCTTCAGCTTGAGTTGAGCGAACAGATGGCGGACATTCTCCTTCAAAACTGCATTTTGTGTTTACTTGTGTTATATTTGACTAATGGTTAAATGTGTTTGATGATCAGAAACCTTTTGTGTGATAAACATGCAAAAGAATAAGAAATCAGGAAGGGGGCAAATAGTTTATCACACCACTCTATCTATCTATCTATCTATCTATCTATCTATCTATCTATCTATCTATCTATCTATCTATCTATCTATCTAAAAAGAGTACCAGACACAGAGAGGACATGCAAATTGTAAACAGACAACGACCAGGATTCTGAATTTGTTAGGCAGCACTGCTAAACACTGTGCCACCCTATTCCCCCTTACATATTTAATAAAACACAATTTCCTAGTCCTGGACAGCAGGACAAGCCTTTCATTGTCCTCTGCCCTGCATTTTGTAAAGTTCTTTCAGGATAAGTGATGCCTGGTGTCTGATCTTCTCTAATTCATCTGTCTTATCTTACTTTGCTTTTTCATGCCTCATTTTCTCTTTTTCACATATTATTGACATTCTCTTTCATTCTAGATTAAATGTCAGATGTCTGTATATTCTCATTAGATTAATACACAAACAATAAATCCATTCTTGATCAGTTCCTGATAACCTATAACTGGTGAGAGATACACATGTACTGAATAAGATGACCATCCTAACTCAAATCTTTGTTTACTTAAAATCTCTGAGAGCTGCTGATATGCGTCAGGTAGCCCAGTAGCCAAGTGATAACTGTCTCAGCACTGCAGTGTTTTCTTTCACTTAGGTTTTATATGATCATTATTGTCATGTGTGTATAGAGTACAGTGAAATTCTTACTTGCATGTGCTAATCAACCTGCAACACATGAACACACTTTAGTGCCATAATTAGTGAATACTTCTGTGTTCCTTATCTAAAAAATCTCAGAACACTTTAGTTGTAATAAAAGACAGATAAATATAATTAGTATGTTATTACGTGTTGTCACTTCTACCCAGAAGCATTTCAGGAACATGTCGTCATGACTGACCTTCAGATAATTTGCACATTTAGATATTTTTTATCTGCTATTTCTCCTTGTCCTTGACGCCAGAGCAAATGCATAGACATATCTGGAATATTTCAATGTATGTGCTACCAGATTCTTGGTAGTCTTATTTTTTGTAAAGAATTAAGCAGATCTCTTTGTTAAGTTTTACAGTATACAACATCCCCAGAGTATTTTTGGTTGACCAACTTCATTTGAAGTGTTTATTTCTACTACATTGTACATTCAGTACATTGTTTGATTCATGGACACTGCTAATAATTTTGTAAAATATTGTAATGAATAATATAAATAGAGCAGTGTTGCAACTACAGTAAGTGCCGGAGAAAGACAAAATAATGTGGGAGTTGAGTGAGTACTGTACCAAACAAGAGGAATCACAGTTAGTCTGTTTGACGACATATGGAATAAAGAGTAAAAATGAACCAAATAAATGCAAATCACATACTGTATTATTTGTTCCAGTTACGCCATTGAGGATAAAACATCTAATGTATGTTTATGAATATTTGTTGCAGTATGTATTTGTTCTGAAAAACTCAACTCAAAAAAATCCAGTCATCTCCAAACTAACAGTCTCATCAAAAACAAAGCGTTTACTTTATAGAGTTCATTTCTACAGCGAACACCATCCCATGGCAAGGTTCAAATACAGAGCTGCAGTAAATATTTTTTTTCTTTTTTTTTTAATTCAATATACTTTGTTAATCCCGATGGTGAAATTATCTTTTTGCATGACCTTCGGGGGTCAGAGTGCAGGGTCAGCGATTGTACAGCTCCCCGGGAGTAATTTTCAGGTTAAGGGCCTTGCTCAAGGGCCCAATGATGTAGGATCCCTTCTATAAGTAATGGGATTTGAATCAGTAACCTTTCAGATACCAGTGCAGCTCCTTATTTCTCAAATTTAGAGCACAGACAGGCTTTCTGATATGCCCAAGGTCACACTGTGAGCCATAGACTTGTATTTGAAATTTTATTCTTCTGCACCAATTCTACTGATTCTGATTTTACTATATTGCCATCTCATGCCATGCATCTATGCCATCAAATAATTATTTCTTATGTAGACTTTTCAAACTTTTTAATCTTTGCAATGGAACAAATGACATATTTTAAATTGTCAATTTGGAAATGTTTTCTTGTTTGCTTTATAAACCACCTTGTGCTAGTGTGGTCTGTGGAACTGTGCTATTATATATATACATACATATTGTGGTGGATTGCCGGCATGTTACTCCGGCCCTCACCCCCAGGCCGCCAAGAGGAGCCCTCCCAACAGCATAATCATGCCCCGAGTTCCAGCAGGGCATCATGGACTTTGTAGTGTTTTTACACAGCCCTGCTGGATACCTTGGGGGCCACCAGGTGTCGCTGTAGGGGGCTCATAGGCTCGCATGTGCCCTACAACCCGGGAGTACGTCATAGTCATGTGACGGGAAGAAACGACATGCTCCCGGGGTGAAGAAAAGGACTGTTTGCCCTGACCCGTAAGGAATAAGGAATTGTGGACTGATTGGACAGGAACACCTTCAGGGTCAGGGTGTATAAAAGGATTGTGGGAAGACCCAGACGGTGAGCTGAGCTGGGAGGTAGGAGGGCGAAGTGTCTGGGCGAGGAGTAAAGAGAATTTTGTAGTTTATTTGTGATTTATGAGTGTGGAGTGAAGGGTGCTTGGTGCACTGTTTAATAATAAAAATAGTAATTATTATACTTTCACCTGGTGTTCAGAGTGGTACCTGAGGGTGTAAGAGGTGGACCACGCCTCTATCTGCTACAATATATATACAGTATATATATATATATATAGTATATATATATATATATATATATATATATATATATATATATATATGCATCCATCCATCCATTATCCACCGCTTATCCGATGTCGGTCACGGGGAAACAGCCTAAGCAGAGAAGCCCAGACATCCCTCTCCCCAGCCACCTCCTCCAGCTCCTCTGGGAGGACCCCGAGGTGTTCCAGGGCCACCCGGAGATATAATCCCTCCAGTGTGTCCTGGGTCTGGCCCGTGGCCTTCTCCCAGTCTGGCATGCCCGAACACCCCCAGGGAGGCATCCACGGGCATCCTAACCAGATGCCCGAACCACCTCAACTGACTCCTCTCAATGCGGAGGAGCAGTGATTCTACTCCGAGTCTCTCCTGGATAACTGAACTCCTCACCCTATCTCTAAGGGAAAGTCCAGCCACCCTGCAAAAAAACTCATTTCAGAACGCGGGGCTGTCTAGCGGGTGAGCGCTGTGAGGCGGGGTGTGTTTGGACACACATGGGGCCGGTATAATGGCCAGTACGGGCTCCACCGCACGTGTTCATTTTTACACTCCGGTGTCCTCACAACCTGCCCAGTGCAGGCGGGTTTAAAGTGTGGCGCCTAAAGAGAAAGCCGGCATTTGTTTGAAACAGAGATAGGGATCCCATAACGTTAAAAAAATGGTTTACTTACTGGTGAGTCGGCAACAGGTATGCTTGAGCTCAGCATAGTCGTTGGCTGTACCGGAGAGCTTATACGTGCGCGACCCGCAGGAGTTTGGGTTTAAATACATAGTTGCCAGGGCGTGCGCGTGGCATGAATGCGCTACCGTCTACCGGGATAGGTGCATGAGGTAGACCTGTTGGCAGATTGGCTGGACAATCTTGCGGTTATATTTAAAGAGTTACCGGCCAACAGGGGTCGTCAGTGGACCTAAAAGCGAGGAAGGAGTAAGCACTGCTGAGCTATTTGTAGGAGCAGTTGTGATTTTTGAGGATTTTGCGTATATTCTTTTGTAGATAGAGTTATATATCTCCTAGTGATTATTTTTGGTGGAGGTATATATATTTAGTTGGTGGGATAGTTTTTGATTTTGGGTTTGGTGCAATTCTTTTTTTTTTTGTATATACACACACACTTGTTTTTGTTCATTTTTCTTTCCAGCTGGAGGAACGTCTTGAACCAAGGATAAAAGAAGACAACCTTCATTACTGGAGTGTGTGTGTGTAGTTTTTGTAGGAGTGCACGGTTTTTGTAAATACACCATATTTTTCCTTTTTGTTTGTTTTTATTTCTTTTGAAGTGTCAGTGTTGAAGGACTGTGTCTCAAAGCCCACCTGACACTACTGCATTTTTTTGTACAGAACTCTTGTAAATAAACTTGCACCATTCACCCCTCAATTTTTGTCTGTGTCTCATCTCTCCACTGATCCCATTCAGTTCATGAACTATCAGATGTCCAGAGTGTATGCTAGGGCCACTTCACACTACACGGGATATCACACTCCTCCACTTGAGGCAGTACTATGCTCCCAACCCGGAGAGAACATTCCACCCCTATAGTTAGAGCATATCCTCCGGTCACCCTTCTTAAAAAGGGGAACCACCACCCGGTACCCCTCAGCTGCCTCTGGAGCCCCACTGGTCAACCAAACCCGATAAGACTCTTTCTTCACCTTGACGGCCTCTTGAACCTTAGGTGTCCACCACCGGGTTCGTGGATTGCCGCCATGAGAGCCACCGACAACCTTGCAGCCACAGCTCTGTTCTGCTGCTTCGACAATGGAGGCTTGGAACATGGCCCATTCAGACTTAATGTCCTTCGCCTTCCTCGGAATGAGGTTGAAGTTCTGCCGGAAGTGGCAGTTAAAGATCTTTCTGACCGGTTCCTCCGCCAGGCGTTCTCAGCAGACCCCCATTATTTGTTTGGGTCTGCCTGGTCTGTCCGGCAGCCTCTCCCACCATCTGATCCATTTTACCACCAGGTGGTGATCAGTTGACAGCTCAGCCCCTCTCTTCACCCGAGTTTCCAAGACATAAGGTCACAGATCTGATGACATGATTACAAAGTCGATCATCGAGCTGCGACCTTGGGCATCCTGACGCCAAGTGTACTTATGGACACCCTTATGATCGAACATGGTGTTCATTATGGACAATCCACGACCAGCACAGAAGTCCAACAACTGAACACCACTCAAGTTTAGATCAGGGAGGCCGTTCCTCCCAATCATGCCTCTCCAGGTTTCACTGTCGCGTTTGCCGGCGTGAGCGTTTAAGTCTCTCAGCAGGGCGATAGAGTCCCCAGGAGCTGCACCTCGCAGTGCCTCTTCCAGGGACTCCAAGAAGGCTGGGTACTCTGAACTGCTGTTCAGCGCATAAGTCAGAGTCCTTCCTCCAACTCGAAGTCGTAGGGAAACAACCCTCTCGTCCAACGGGGAGAACCCCAACGTACAGGCCTTGAGCCAGGGGGCCATAAGCAAGCCCACCCCTCCCCGACGCCTCTCACCCACAGCAACTCCAGAGTGGAACAAAGTCCAGTCTCTCTCAAGAGGATTGGTTCCTGAGCCCAGACCATGCGTAGACGTGAGCCCGACTATATCTAGCTGGTACCTCTCAACCTCTCACACCAGTTCAGGCTCATTCCGCCAGAGAGGTAACATTCCATGTCCCAAAAGCCAGTTTCGGCAACCGAGGGTCAGAACGCCAGGGTTCGGCTACAACCCATATCACATTGCACCCGACCCCTATGGCCTCTCTTGCAGGTGGTGGGCCCACAAGAGAGCGGAACCACGTTTCTCCTTGGGCAGCCCGGCTGGGCCCTGTGGTCGAAGGTCCAGCCACCAGGCGCTCGCCAGCGAGCCCCTCCCCCGGGCCTGGGTGGGGCCCCGGGTACCCTTTCCTGGGCAAGGGAAATGACGATGCTTGTTTTAAGTCCATATGGGGTCTCAGGGTCGATTTTGTCTGGATCTTCACCTCAGACCTGTTTGCCTTGGGAAGCCCTACCAGGAGCATGTAGCTACCGACAACATAGCTCAGAGGATCACTAGACCGCACAAGGCCTCAATCCAAGAAGGGAAACAGAACTGTATGTATATATATATATATATATATAGATATATAATTTTCGATTCATTTAAAGGTCAAAAGATGAACTAATGGTACATTCTCTATTTAAAAACATACATGCACACACAAGCTCCTCTCTTCTCTTTTCTTCAGTGCTTCCTTGCAGACAAGCAGTTCATCCATTTGGGGTGTTGGGGAGGATGCAGATATAGTGAATAGCTTAGAAGTCAGCTTTGTCCAGATAGTGATCAATCCACTTATTATTGTAATTAACGCTGGACTTAAAAACCAGGAGAGTTTGCTGGCTCAGCCTCTGCCTTTGTTCAATTGTTGTATGATTCTGAGCAAGTCTCTTACTCTGCCTGGATCCTTAAAATAAGAGTAAACCTTTATAATGTATTCTGATGTTATAAATTGCCAGATATACAGAAACACCTTTATTTTTTTGTTTATTCCACTATTTTTGTGCTCAGCAATTCTGCCATGTAAAATTTGTCTGCAGAATGCTCAGCTCTGTCCACAATCTCTAAGACACTCTTCCTATCTTCCCAAATGGACATTACTTGCAGCCAGGTGTTACTTACTTGTGTATGCCAAAAGGCAAATGATGCATCAGTTAGGGAGATATGCATTGGCATTGCTTTTTTAATAACCAGAATGTATAATGAGAAGCAACATATATTTATGTACTTTTTTATTATTATTCTTTTAATATACCTTTCACTCTGCAATAAATAAATGAACTGCAAAACACAAACCACTCCCTTATTCATAAAAGTTATGGAAACTCCTGTGTAAGATTAAATATCCTATGAATTTATTTTTTATAGATGTGTGATTAAGATGCCAATTGTTAGTATAAAGCATTAAAAATACAAAGAAGGCTGAACTGGGGGTTGTGAGAGAATTTAAGAGAAAAGCTGATAGTAATTTAATTTGGATATTTTCCAAATCTCCTTTCTCCATCAAGGTTCATGGTGGGCAGTGGTTGTTCTGGTAGGATCAGGCACAGGGCAGGAACTAATTCTTGGATGGTTTGGTACGGTTAATACTACACATATAACAATACTCACTCATATTGAACCAGAATAATTATGAGTCATTAGTTATCCCTATTCTTCTTCTTCTTTTGGCTCCTCCTGTTAGGGTTTTGCCACAGCAGATCATCTTCTTCCATATCGTCCTGTCTTCTGCATCTTGCTCTGTTATACCAACCACCTGCATGTACTCTCTCACCACATCCATAAACCTCCTCTTAGGCCTTCCTCTTTTTCTGTTGCCTGGCAGCTCTATCCTTAACATCCTTCTCCCAATATACCCAGCATCTCTCCTCTGCACTTGTCCAAATCAACGCAATCTTGCCTCTCTGACTTTGTCTCCCAACCGTCCAACTTTAGCTGACCCTCTAATGTACTCATTCCCTGTGGCTGGGTTCAGTTATCCCTATCACCCCTCTCATATCCTAATAGATGCACAGCATAGCTCACACCACATTATCCATCAGCTCAGTACTATGCCAATGAAATCACTGATCCCTCTTCTCTAACAATTTATATAAGAAAGACTACATTGTTTTAGACTATTTTCTTTTTTAAACATTGAAAGAGTACTTTTTCTCTGTTAAAAGACAGAAACAAATGTCAACAACAACATTTATTTCTATGGCATATTTTCACATATGTAATGTAGCTCAAAATTCTTTACAATATGTCAAAGAAGTAGTTACATGCAAAAAAAGTTAAGTTTAGGTAAGAATAATAATAGTGAATAAACAGTATACAAGAGATAAGCAAATAATGCACACGTATATCAGAAATATATACAACCAAGAGAAGTACAGTAGAATACTTAAATAAAAGAATTGCTTTTTTAAGTTTCTTAATGACTGTGGCATGATAAGGTCGGATATCCAGGGTGGACAGAAAATATAAAAAGACTCCATTTAAGCTGCAGAAAAAACACAATTTGTAGGGGCTCCAAGTTAAAAGACCACCCAATCCTCACTGGGCTAGCATAAATGTTCTTAATACCAGAATCCCTGAAGCATACGAAGAAACTCGTAATCCTGGGTCACCTTAAATTCCTTCGCACTCTCCATCAGTGTCTTTTGTTTTGCAAATATGTCAATCAGCACAAGCAGCAAGCGGCCTACTTTGCCATCCCCCAGTGATGGAGCTGAGTCCGCACAATTCTAAGAGCTAACATCTGTTTATCTGGGTGTGAGGTGCCTGGAGTTGTATAGGGTAATAATATATTGTTATTTGGAATACATGCATTTCATGTGTGTTTCATGTCTACAATTATCTTTGTACATGCTTACTTCTTGATTTATGTATTTTCATTCATATCTCTAATTTACATTCACTAGAAAAGCACCCAGCATATTCAAATCCACTGTAGCTGTCTGGTCAATCAAAGTCAATGACTGCATTTGTCCTCTTATGTTCTACAGAGCTCCTCATGTCCACAAGTGGTGTACCAGTCAACAGTGAGTAACCACAGATGCCCAAGACCTGCTAAAAGAAGGTTATAATGTGAGCAATAAAAGCTTCATATGCTATTTTAACTTAATAAATTATCAAAGTAGTTTTTATAATATGATTTTCATATTAACCAGGCATCTTGCAAAGCAATTAATCATATCTTGAAAAAAATACAAATCAAAGAATGCAAACATTTTAATAAACAGATGCTGAAAAAATATATATATTAATGACATTTACAAACATTAATCAGTCTGTTTTCCTTGTCCCAGAATTAAATTAAGGAGAGTTTGAGGATGTTTATGTTGCATTTTATGTTATGTTATGGTAAGCAGTTTTTATCGGTGACTTGTAGTAGGCGGGATGAGTGAGTAACCTGAAGAAGAAATTAATGTTAAGTGCATTTAAAATTATACTTTTATGCTAATGAAGTAGTTTGTTTATCAATTAATGTTATTTCACAAACTTGTGTTTTTTAAGTTTGAGGCTGAAGCATAAAACTAATTCAGTAATGGACTGTAAACGTTGTAATTCTTATCATTAGAATGCTAAAGCTATTGATCTTTGGCACATCAGGTCTACCTTAAGACTGTATCTCAGCCTCCTACTGTGATTTTCATGTCACAGTCATAAATTTTACCAAGGTCAAGGTCAAATTGAACTTTATTATCCATGAATGGCAAATTCAATAGGTTATATGCATTAAAGCCACATAATGAAGCATCATGAATAGAAGTAAAGCATAAAGTAAAATAAAATTGCTCAAATACTGCAAAATGTGCTATATAAAGAACAGGAAAATTTACAACATTCCCAATAGTCCCATTACTCAGTACATTACTGTCTGTTATTAAGCACTCAGTATCTTAGTAGGATTTCCTAACTACTTCTATGAGACCACCACTATGTGTGAAATTAAAATATTGCAGGCAAACATGAGCAACGCCCTGAAACAGGACACCTCAAAAAATCCTCACCTCATCAACTCAACCCATCGTAATTTGCCTTCTCGACAAAATACCACAACACTATGCTTCATTACAAGCCGTCCCAAGGACAATTTATCCTGAAAACTCTCTGGATACAGATTAGTCATGGAAACAACTGGACCTGCACAAATTGGCCCATTCATCTAAATTGTTGTGATTTATCCTTTGCCAAGCTGCCTCTACTACAATTCAAGATTATTTATATCAGCCAATTAAAAAAACTGATATGAGTAGACAAGTGAATGAAAAAATGTTCTTTATGATTTTCTGCTAATGCCAAAAGCAAGGTGACACTACATAAAATCAACTCAGTTTTAAACATAACCTGAAAAGTATTGGAAACAATGAAAAGGGCATCAATCATAAATCACACAAAAGCACATCATCTAATGCTTGTAAAACTGCGCTTAACATTTACAGGATTCATACTGGGTTGTATTGCTGCACAACTTTATGCTATCAGGACCAAATTGATGAAGAAAACTTGCCTGTAGTCTATCAGGAAGCAATGGTAGAAACGAATGGAAGACAAGGTTATATGCAGGCTTAAAGTTAAGTTATAATATGTGCTTAAACCATCAAATTGCAATATGTTTAGCTGTAGCATAATAAACTAGACATAATCTGACATCAATAAGTATACATATTTTTGTTTTTTTTCAGAAAACTCTGATGTAAAAGTATCATGCCGAACAAAAATAGAAAATGGCTCCCAGCTATTTTAAAATGCTGATTACAAAATTGAATAGATTGCCTCGGAAAAGAAAAGAAATAAATCATACATCTTAAAAGCCTCATTTACAGTATACATTCTAGAAAGAAGTTTTAATTTTTAAAAGACGGTAGTCTGGCAGCAAATGTACCATAGGTGACTACTTTAGCTGCCATATCTGATCTTGTCACATAAATTACAAAGTAGCATCATCATATGCACAGACCAAAATATTTTAGGAAGGCAGGGAAAATTAAAAAAAAAAACTATGCATGTGTAAAATTCAGTTGGAGATGACTAAGTAAAACTAAATGCCCTTGAATGTGAATTGAGTGTATCAGGAGCAGCAAATCTTCTGGACAACTACTTAGGAAAGATACAGCGATCATGGTCACATGGTCACAAACAAGCCAATGATGAACGAAGCAAACAAAATCTGACATCACTACAGCAGAATAATAGTAAATGGCTGAAACTGAGTCACTTAATAAATAAGTATAACAGAGTGGCCAAAAGAAAACAGTGTGGTCGAACCTTTTACACAGAAGGCAGGCAAGTAACACCGACACGCAAAACTAATGGACTAGAAAAACTGTGTCTAATGTGATAAGGTGCACAAATCAAGTGACCAGAATATGACAAAATCCCAAAGAATCCATAGGCTCATCTGGGTGTCAGCGGTGCACTTTTCTTTTTTGGGGTTTAGTATAATGGTATAGGCACAAGCTGGGTCCCTTAATATGAAATACTAATTATTGATATCTGAACCTAATAGACAAAGCGCTGCATGCCATCATGACTGCAATAAATTGGGGTTTTCTAGCAAACTAATGCTCTGTGTTACATGTCTAGAAAAGTCATGTGCAGTGTTTCCAGGAACTTAACAGTGTAATCAGCTTAATGAAATGCTCAAAACCAGCTATCTAATCTCTACCTAATTTAGCATGTGTAGAATAAGATGAAAAGCACAATTCAGAATAGCAACCAACCACCTGCTCATTTATCAATAGGACACAATGGAGCTGACCTTGCAGTATCCCAGTGCTGCACTTTCAACAATTTGTGGAGTTCATGCCTTGTTGAGACAATTAGCTGTGTAGGTGGTTGAAAGCTATGAGTGAATTATAACTATCCACAAAGCTTTAATGTATATCAGTGATGAGAACTACTACAATGCACTCTGTAATGACGCCTCTGTTTTGTTCATCAAGCTTTTTCATTTTCGTTTTCCCAGATTTTCTTTTTATAGTAATGAAAAGCACAACTGCACTTTCATACTTACTTTTGTGTTTTTCATTACATTTTTTATGAGATTTCCTGAAGTGCTTTGGACAATGTATGCATCTGCTTCGGATGTTTATTACTTGAAGAATTCAGTTCTGACCTTTGTCTTTATCTAGAAGGTTTCCTGATAAAGATGATTAAGTTTACTGTTATGCTGTAGAGCCATTTGTTTAGCTTTGGTCACAGCCATTTTGAGACATTAACATTATTGGTTGCTATGACATAAGGCTCCAGGAATGTGTAATGTGTGACATCATCAGTGCAGTGATGCTAAGGTCAGTGCATGCATATCTGAGGTGTTCAAGATTAGGATAAAAAGTGTGTGATCCTTGTGACAAAAACATGTCCTATTCATAATCTTACTCTTGGTTGTTATGTCATTGATTTTTGATTAACGCTTTGAACTTGAAAGATAGGTGAGACTTTTGTTAATAACTTTGAATGGCTTGAATTTTCAACTACGCCTCATATCCTGATTCTTTTCATAAAAAATCTCTTTGTGAGATAATCCAGTACTGTTATGGAGTATACAGTGGGACTGCAGACTCTATATTTAAAAGTAAGCTGCCTATTGCCTTATTTACAAGATATCCAGGCATGCTGCAATGAACTGTATATAAACTTTAATCTTTTCTATGTTACATACATAAAGCAATAGTGTATTTTGGTTTATTATTCTATGTATTTTGTCTACATTTATACATATTTTTTTCTGTCACAGCATACAGCCCATTATAATCTTAGGTAAGAATGGCCAGTTAGTTTGTAAATCAGAGGCCAAGTTGGATATATCTACTTCTAGAGAAGTTGGGTACTGCAAATTTAAACACTCTTTACAAGATAGGATCTTTTTTACTGTATATACTATATTTTCATGCTTAAAGCTTTTCAGCAAAGCTATCATTCATTAGAATTATTATTGAATAGCATCACGTCATCTGAAATCCCATGTGGAGATATAATCATTGTCACACATATGCACATGGGAAGCAGCTAAAGGGTCTAAATGAGAGTAATTTCATGCCAGACCAGGGGGTGATGGAGTGTGGTGACCTTTTTGCTCACTTTCTTGCAGATCGTTCATAGGAAATTCCACCTGGCCCTGATGATGTCACTTCCGATTCTGACCTCAACAACATCCCTTCCAGTTAAGAACAGAATGATGTCACTTCCATTTCAAGACCCTTGGATAATAATAATAATAATAATACATTTTATTTATTTGTAGGCACCTTTCTAAACACACTAGGACACTGAACAATAGACAAAACACAGATTAAAAACAAAAGTGAAATACAAAAGTTAAAATCAAAGAGAAAAAGCAGTCTTAAACAAATGAGTTTTAAGTTTAGATTTAAAAGTGAAAATGATTCAATATTTCTAAGCTCAGTTGGTAGTAAGTTCCAAAGCTGGGAGCAGAGAAACTGAATGCTCTGATTCCCATAGTGGTAAGATGGATGAAGGGGACAGTCAAGTGGATAGAGGAAGAGGATCTAAGGGCACGGGAGGGAATGGTAACATGGAGGAGGTCAGGAGGGGCATGGTTGTGGATAGCCTTAAAAGTTAGTAGGAGGATTTTGAATTGAATTCAGAACTGAACTGGAAGCCATTGAAGCTGCTGCAAAACGGGAGTGATATGATGAATAGAGGGGGATCTAGTAATGATGCGGACAGCTGAATTCTGGACCAGTTGAAGCTTATAACAAGATTTGCAAGAAAGACCAAAGAAAAGGGAACTGCAATAATCCAGACGAGAAGTGACAAGGCTATGAACAAGGATAGCAGTGGTTTGGGGAGTGAGGGAAGGGTGAATATGATTAATGTTAATGCAAGTACTGGATAAAGTACTGTCAAGGATGACACTCAGACTCTTAACCTGTGGGAAGGGGAAACAGAGGAATTATCAATAACAAATGAAAAATTATTAGTTTTGGATAATGTTAATTTTGTACCAATGAGGAGAACCTCAGTTTTGTCACTATTTAATTTAAGAAGATTTGAAGAAAACCAGGATTTTATTTCTGCTATGCAATCAGTAAGTGAGGAGGGTGGAAAGGAAGCAGTAGGTTTGCTAGTGAGATAGAGCTGGGTGTCATCAGCATAACAGTGGAAGCTAATGTTATATTTAAAGAAAGATATTGCCAAGGGGAAGGAGGTAAATAATGAAAAGGATGGGCCCTTGGACGGAGCCCTGGGGCACACCTAAAGTAACAGTGGTGGGTTGGGATGTGAAAGTTTTAATCTGAACAAACTGAGTGTGGCCTGAGAGGTAGGATCTGAACCAATCTAGTGGAGTATGGGTAATGGCAATCGAAGATAATCTATTGAGAAGAGTAGTGTGACAAATAGTGTCAAAGGCTGCACTCAGATCAAGGAGGACAAAAAAAGTAATTAAACCAGAATCAGCTGCCATAAGGAGGTCATTAGTAATCTATACTAATAAAAGGCAAAGCCCTCACTGACTCACTCACTCACTCACTCACTAATTCTCCAACTTTCCGTGTAGGTAGAAGGCTGAAATTTGGCAGGCTTATTCCTTACAGCTTACTTACAAAAGTTAAGCAGGTTTCATTTCGAAATTCTACGTAACGGTCATAACGGTCGATAACGGTCAACAACATCCGCCATGTTGAACTTTCTTATTTACGCCCCATCTTCACGAATTTGGTAGGCGGCTTCCCTGCGCTAACCGAAACCGATGTCGTACTTATTTCGATGGTATGATGCCACTGTCGTCGGCCATATTGAACTTTCCAACGTCACTAATTCTCCAACTTTCCGTGTAGGTAGAATTCTGAAATTTGGCAGGCTCATTCCTTACAGCTTACTTACAAAGGTTAAGCAAGTTTCATTTCGAAATTCTACGCTTAACGGTCATAACGGTCAACAATGTCCGCCATGTTGAACTTTCTTATTTATGGCCCCATCTTCACGAAATTTGGTGACGGCTTCCCGCGCTAATTGAAACCAATGTACATACTTATTTCGGTGGTATGACGCCACTGTCAGTCGCCATATTGAACTTTCCAACGCCACTAATTCTCCAACTTCCCATGTAGGTAGAAGGCTGAAATTTGGCAGGCTCATTCCTTACAGCTTACTTACAAAAGTTAAGCAGGTTTCATTTGAAATTCTATGTAGGGTCATAATGGTCGTACAACGCTTGCCATGTTGAACTTTCTTATTTATAGCCCCATCTTCAAGTTTTGTAGACGGCTTCCTGCACTAACCTAAACCGATGTACATACTTATTTCGGGCGGTATGATGCCACTGTCGGCCGCCATATTGAACTTTCTAACGTCACTAATTTCCAACTTCCGTGTAGGTAGAATGCTGAAATTTGGCAGGCTCATTCCTTACAGCTTACTTACAAAAGTTAAGCAGGTTTCATTTAGAAATTCCTCATGTAACGGTCAAAGCAGATTTCATTTCGAAATTCTCTGTGTAACGGTCATAACGTTGACAACGCCTCCATGTTGAACTTTCTTATTTATGGCCCCATCTTCACGAAATTTGGTAGGTGGCTTCCCGCGCCAACCACAACCAATGTATGCATTTTATTTCGGTGGTATGATGCCACTGTCGGCCGCCATATTGAACTTTTCAACGGTCTTTGTTACTGGGCCCATCTTCAAGAAATTTGGTACACGGGTTCCCAACGCTAACTGAATTCTACTTATGTACATATATACGTCCATAGCCTGCGCTCGGTCACGTGTCAGGCGCTGGCGTGCTCCCCATCCCAACGCCTCCCATGTTGTTGGCTGCCTGCCTATATAAGGCAAGTCCGTCAGCTCTGGTCTCTACATTTTCTTCCTTGTTTCGCCACGGATTCACGTCCCCTGCTGATATCTACAGCCTTTTATTTAATCCACGGCTTCTCCGCTGTTTTGTTGTTTATTACGATTATAGTTATTGTTTTAGGTATTTTAGACTTACTTTACATTGTTCAGGTACCCATTTCCTTTATCATTCCAACTGTACCCCCATTAACATGTCTATCAAAGTGATCACCATCGATCAAAGAACTGTCACTTACCGAAAGTGGTTTCCATGCCCGGAGATGGCACCTACCTTTCCATTCTCTGTGTTACATATTGCACGGCCATATCAGGCTCACTCTTGATATCTGGAGGAATATTGTGTCTTATGTATTGAATGACTGGGACAGGTTCAAGGTGTGGACTGATGATGGTACAGGAGATAATTATACTACACAGGAGCACTATAAGAGTGAAATGCTTAAGCCCTTCACCTATGGTTCTGCATGTGAGTTGATGGCTGCAGCTGAATTGTTTGGTTGTCGCTTTCAAGTGTACCGAAATGGCCAAATATTTTACACCTTTACACCTACACCACAACTGCTAGTGCATCTTAAACATCTTAGACTCACAGATGACGATTTCAGTAGTGGACACTTTGATGTTTATGAATGTTTAAACTCTCAAAAGCTGAATGTGAAGTTATCGATGAAACCGGTTGTATACTTACAACACTTGACAGATGCCGAATGTCACTTCAACACAAGTCCTACAAATACTGTCGTAATTGAAACAAACCATGAAACTCAAATTGATTATGACAGCAGCAGTCCAAGCTGTGAGATTTTAAACATGATTACTGTTCACATGGCCAACTGTACATTGCATGCTTAAGAGTAAGCTCAGCTGCGACAGCTTGGTCATATTACAACCGAGGGCCGAAAATGACAATGTGGTATACAAAGAGATCCTTAACAAATAATTATTGGTATATTTTCCCTCAGTTTAAAAAGGTTTAATTTTCTTCTTAATAAAAATTTTAAGGCAGTACTTTGCCACTGCGAAGCGCAGGAATTTTGCTATTTTGCTATATATGTATATGTGTATATGTATACATGTGTATATGGATATATATATATGTATATGTATTGTAATAAACTAAGCAACAGACAACATAAAAGTTTTGGGGTTTCCGCCCGTGTACTGAAAATTATCCACAGCAAAAATTAAATTCAGGGTCAAAATACATGAACACAAAGCTTCACATATACACGATGCCAAAGATGGCGTGGCGGACATTTTATGGTGGAGGAGCCGGAAGTGGAGGAATGCTGGGAAGGAACCGTGGGGAAGATGGGAAAATTTAAGAAAAAGGGGGGGGGAAAAAAAC
>NW_024380146.1:0-5316 GCF_016835505.1 Polypterus senegalus
TCATCTTAAAGAAATAGCATAAAGGCTTAATAAATGTCAGAAACTTGTTCAGGCACACCAGGAAACCAGATGAAGGTCAAGTGAACAACAAAATGTACACTGAAATATAAGAGTTGGTTTAGGAAAAATACTGAGATGGTTAAGTAAATAAAGAATGTACAAGAAGAAAGGTTGATGTAATATACAAAATGTACTGAAGGATGACTAAGAAATCAGCAGATGTCCTATAAACGAGAATGGACAATTGTTATATGCACAGAAATTTCAAAGCTGGTGGCACAACACAAAGGTATAAGAGGAACCTGAATATAATATAATAGGCTTTAATTTTAAATAAATCATTTGGGTGTAAACCAATGAACCAACCAGAGTAAAATGTATGCATTGATTGAAACTGTATGTAAATTCAATAGTTTATAAAATGAACCACTATTTGTTTCTCGGACCATTTTGACCATTCTGACCAGGCTGTAACGGACTACATTTGAAGAATTCTCCCTTCAAGGCATTTTGCTGAGGAGTAATTAAAAGATACAATGAACAGCTTTTCTCCTGCCTGATTACTGAATTGTCCTGTTAAGAGGATGTTTCTTTCTTTAATAAGACTAGGGGGCTTTGCTGCTGCTGCATGGTCTGCATGTTGCGCTGCGCGTCGATCATTTAAAAGCCTGTACAGCAGCTGTATTTTTGTCTCGCTTCCTTGTCTCGCGGGACGTTAAAGTGTCACGAGAAAAATTGTAAGTAGGGCGTGACGTGCAAGTAGTCTCACGAGACTTCAAAGTGTCTCTCCAAGATGATCACGTCTCAAACCAAGATTTTTTTATATAATAGATAGATGTTAAATTTTGACCACAATTCTTGCTTCTGGTAATTTTTCAGTCGTTTATGTTGATGTTTGGAATTATTATTTTGGAGCCGCTTGGACTATTATTTAATGTCTTGTGTATTCTCCGTCATTTTGGAAGCCCATCATTAGGGCACGTTTAGTTGTCATCGACATGTCCTTGAACGTCATGACTCCAAATTCTCTGTGACTACATAAATTATCTTCCCGGGAAGTCCTTTTCTATCCACGCTGTAAGTAAATTGGTTTTCAAATTCTTTGTACATGTTACATCTCTTGTATACTGACCTTTGCTATCACTTTTTGACTTAGTCTTTCATTTTGGCTTGTTGCATTGCTTTTTCTGAACTTTCCAGTTTTGATCCCCTGCCTGGTTTTGTAGGTCCATTTCCTGGCCACTCTCAAATACTGGTTGTTCTGCAGTGATAACAGTATCCAAATATCTACACCAAAATCACTATTCAGAAAACAAAATCAAAAAGGTAATCTAAAATAATAGAACTTAAGGCACTGAGGAAACTGAGAATTGCCGCTGATGTATGAGCATAACAGAATACAATACTAAAGGGAATACCTCACCTCAGCCTCTTAGGTTTAATTCTGTTGTCCCCCGTTATGTGATTGTTGCATAATTGGTGTTGCTTAGCAACAGCCACAGATTGGCAAAGCAATGATATTCAAAATGAGGGACCTGGTCGAGGTCCAACCCATTCTTGGCCTGAAATGCAAATTAAATGATACAGGACAAGGCCCCTGAATGGGCCTTTTTAGATGGGTAGAGGTTCATGGTAGAAGGATGGGAATTTGATGCTGAACTCATTTAATACAATGGCCTACATATTCAATTAAACAATACAGGCATTGCAGTGTCTAATCTTCAAGCAAATTCAATTAATTTATTAAATAAATAACTATTTTTTTTATTATTAATTTTATTGCAATCCATACAAATCAATCAAGTTTTTACAAAAAGAAAAATTGAGTTAAGGGCAAATCGATCCCCACCCTGAGAGAGAGAGAGCAAGGCAAACGGTGTGAAATTTAAGGCTTGTAAAAATACCTAAATTAATACATTTTCTGTGCTTATGAGCTTATTTTAAAATATTACTGATTAGATCCTGCCATGTTTTGAAAAAAGTCTGTACGGATCCTCTGAGTATTTGATTTTTTCCAATTTCAAATAGTATATAACACATCAGTTTCCCACTGACTTAAAAGAGGAGAGTTTGGGTTCTTCCAGTTTATCAGAATAAGTCTACGTACAACAGTGTAGTGAATGCAATCACAATTTGTTTGTCTTTCTCCACTTTAAGACCCTCTGGAAGAACACCAAACACAGCTGTTAATGGGTTAGGAGGGATTGTGAGTCCAAGGCTGTCTGAGAGGTAATTAAAATTTTGTCCAGAATAATGTTAATTTGGTGCAGGCCCAGAACATGTGACCCAGTGAGGCTGGGACTTGGCTGCAACGCTCGCAGGTTGGATCATGCCCTGGAAACATTTTGAGAGTTTTAGTCGAGACAGATGTGCTCGATATATAATTTTGAGTTGTATAATTGTATGCTTTGCGCATATGGAGCTCGAGTGAATTCTCTGCATTGCTACTTTCCACTCCTTTTCTGATATATTAATTGAGAGATCTTTTGTGTACTCTTGGATCTTTGAACAGGAGGGATTGTAAAATGATTTTATATATTGTAGAGATGGAGTCTAAGTCCTTGAGATTGATATTTTTTCCAGCGTGGATGAGGGTGCAAGATGAGGAAAATCTGGAAGGTTCTGTTTAACAAAGTTCCTGATTTGAAGATAGTGAAAGAAATGTGTAGCTGGAATGTTAAATTTGGAATGTAATTGTTCATAGGATGCAAAGACGTTGTCTATATAAAGATCTCTAAGCAAGTTAATTCCAAATTTTTCCAGATATTAAAACTGCATATGTTTGTGAAGGTTGAAAGAGGTGGTTCTCTTGCAGAGGTGCCACAGATAGAAGCTTCTCCGTCTTAAAATGCTTTCTACATTGGTTCCAGATTCTAAGTGAGTGGAGCACAATTGGGTTATTAGTGTATTGCCGATAACGTGTTTATTGGAGCAGAGCAAGGAATACAAAGAAGTACTGCAGGATTTTACTTCTATTGTGGTCCAAGCCTGTGTATGTTCTTCTATTTGTGTCCAGGTTCTTATCGCCTGTATATTTGCTGCCCAGTAATAAAACTGGAAGTTAGGTAGAGCCATGCCGCCTTCTGCCTTTTGTCTTTGTAGGGTCACTCTTTTGATGCGTGGATATTTTGAATTCCAAATAAATTAGGTTATTGTTGAATCTAATTGTTTAAAGAATGATTTATTAATGTATATTGGAATTTTTTGAAATAAAAAAGGAACTTAAGAAGAATATTCATCTTAACAGTGTTAATTCTTCCAGCTAGTGTGAGATGAAGGGTTGACCATCTATGCAAGACTTGCTTAATTTTTTCCATTCAGAAATTTTGTTCATATAGAGCTTTATGTTTACTTGTGATGTTTACCCCTAGGTATTTAAACTGTTCTGCAATGATAAAAGGTAGGGTATCTAATCTAATATTATATGCTTGAGAATTCACTGGAAAGAGTACACTTTTATTCAGATTAATTCTGAGACCAGAGATCTTTTGAAATTCTGTGAGTGCTGCTAAGACTGCAGGCACAGAATTTTCTGGGTCCGATATATACAGTACCATGTCATCTGCATATAATGAGATTTTCTGTTCCAGTCCTTCTCTGCTAATCCCCTTTATCTGATCAGTATTTCGACAATAACTGTAAATTTTTACTGAGGACATAGTGTAATCGAGCTGTCTATACCAGGAGTTTTCAAACTGGAGGCCACCATGCTGAGCTTGGGGGTCCATGGAAGTCCTTCTGATGTTAACATTATAAAAACAAATAAAGAAAATGTATAGATTGTCATTAAATTATTTAATATAGTTTTGCATAACTGTAATTCAAAATGATCTTTAATTGTGGTTCTAAAGTAGTCCTGTATCAATGTAATCATTGATTAGAGCTACAGGTTCGCAACTTATGCAGTACGCAAGCAGCTCTCAGGTGATACATGAGAGAACACACACAAATTAACAAAACACCTGGGAAAAAGTGTCCCTTATAAAATAAAACATAGCCCCTGAACCCATGCCAGTAAAGAGCATTTTAATAAGTGAGAGCTGTCTTTCTCAGTTCCTCCACTCCACAGTGTGTGTGAATGTGCCTCTCGCTCAGATTCAATCTGCCAATATTACAATATTTTTAGTTTTGGTGACCATTTTAAGTGTGCCATAATTTTTATAACAGTTGTAAACACTGTCAGACTAATACTGAAGAAAATTTTATGACGAACAAAGATAGATGTTAACAATTATTAATAATAAAATAAACACATGGAACATTTCATTTTAGTGTTTACTAATATTAATCAACAGTGGAAAGCTTTTGTGTTGGACAAAATCCTCAATTTTCAGGAATCTTCCTCCTCCCTTACAAAATAGAAACAGAAACAGGGAGAACGTCAAAACAAGAACTGTGCAGCCAAGGCATGAACCAGACTCAGTCCTCACATTGACTTTCTGAGTTATTTTGCTGTTTTTTTGACCAGATGTTGCATTTAACTTGGGAGTACTTCTTTTGATCTGAATTCACAAGGAGCAGAATGAAGTGGGCATTGCAAATTCTGCTAGGCTTTTAGTGGCATGCAAGGCATTTTAAGACAGAAGATTTAACAGGGATGCAGAAATCCAGCTTCACCCTCAATCAGATCCCAGAGTAAATGGCTGAATTCCGACTCGTACCAATATCCGCCCTGTACTTCATCTGATAACAAAGGTGTAAGTCAGAGTTGAGCTGACAGCTTTGCAGAGTCTCCTTCATACAAGAAGGTACCCCAATAGACATTTGTCTTAGCCTTGTAACTGAAAACTGAATGCTGGCTGTAAGTGATATACAAAATAATGCTTCTCTACAGCAATATTGTCTGTAATGGGAAGTGAAGTTGATCCAATCAGGCAAGGTTTCACTATCCAACAAAACCTAGCTGCACGTTTCTCTTTGTTTCTTTTGGAAACCTAAAAGGTGCTGATCTGACCTCTCTTTGGCTAGCCGCAAAGCTGACAATCTCTTCTCTTTGGTGGAGCAGAAAGCTGACGAGCCACTCTCTTTGGGGTGAGAAACCATCCACTCAGTACGGAGCAAAGAGCTCACATGCGTTCTTTGGCCTGGAAGCCACTCTCTTTAGAGCCTTCGAGCTGGATGCCCTGAACGTGCTCTAACATCCACTGTGCCAAGCCAAGCTCCACGCCAGTGACTAAGCCCTGTCTCAGAAGACTGAAAAGCAGCCATTACTTCAAGAAGGGAACTTCAGCACCTACAGTCTTGTGCCAGAAAAACTAATGCTTTTCCCTATGACGTTACAGAGGGCACAGCAAAGAACCTAAAAGAGCCAAGAAG
>NW_024380147.1:0-6956 GCF_016835505.1 Polypterus senegalus
GGGGAACTTGGGATTTTTAGATTTTGCCCTTAAGACAACGGCCCATTTTCAGAATATTTTTTCTAATACAGCACGTATGCAAGGTTTCTGCAGCTGCATTCTGCACTGTTGCAAGTGATTTATGTCTTTTTGGAGTAGTCCTGAGAGGAGTGCGTTAAAGTAATCTAGTCTACTGAAAACAAAAGCGTGAATTAATTTCTCAGCATCTTTCAATGATATAAGAGGTCTAACTTTTGCTATGTTTCTTAAGTGAAAAAATGCTGTCCTAGTGGTCTGATGAATATGCGATTTAAAATTCAGATTACAGTCACGGTTACCCTAAATTTTTACTTCCGTCTTAACTATTAAACCTAATGCATCAAGTTTATTTCTGATAACCTCATTGAATCCATTATTGCCAATTACTAAAATTTCAGTTTTCTCTTTATTTAGTTTGAGAAAATTACTAATTATCCATTCAGAAATACCAGTAAGACATTGTGTTAGTGAATCGAGAGAGTCGGAGTCATCAGGTGCTATTGATAAGTACAGCTGTGTGTCATCAGCATAGCTGTGATAACTCACGTTGTAACCTGAGATAATCTGACCTAACGGAGCATATAGATTGAGAAAAGCAGCGGACCCAAGATAGGGCTTTGTGGAACACCATATAGAATATCATGTGTCTTTGAGCTGTGATTACCACAACTAGCAAAGAATTTTCCACCTGCCAGGTAGGATTCAAACCAATTTAAGACACTGCCAGAGAGGCCCACCCATTGACTAAGGCGATTTCTAAGAATATTGTGATCAATGGTGTCAAATGCGGCTCACAGATCTAAGAGAATGAGAACAGATAAATGACCTCTGTCTGCATTTACCCATAAGTCATTTTACTACTTTAACGAGTGCAGTTTCTGTGCTGTGGATTTGTTCTGAAACCTGACTGGAATTTATCAAGAATAGCATGTTTATTGGAGGTGGTCATTTAACTCATAATGACTGCCTTCTCTAGAATTTTACTTAAGAAGGGCAGGTCTGATGGATCTAAAATTTTCAAAGGCAGAGGGGTCAAGATTATTTTTCTTGAGCAGGGGTTTAACTACAGCAGTCTTAAGACAGTCTGGGAAGACCCCCGTATCTAATGACGAATTAACTATGTCAAGAATATTGTCAATTAGCACGCCTCATCTTCTTTGAAAAACCTTGTTGGTATTAGGTCAGGACGAGGTGGAGGGTTTCAGTTGAGAGATTATACTTATGTAATTCAGGTAAATCTATCCTGGTGAAAGCATTTAATTTGTTTATATAATGGAGTACTGGGGCTTTGGAGGTTCTGCAGTGTTGGGGAGATATACTATATGTTATCTATAATATCATTAATTTTTTGATTGAAAAATACAGCAATGTCGCACAGGTTTCACTGGAAGTATTCTGGGGGCATTCCTTTGTGTTACCTGGGTTTAACAGACGATCAATTGCTAGATAAGACTCTGGGATTACTAGCATTGTTATTTATAATATTAGAGAAATAGCATGCCTCTCAAGGCGGACTGTGTTTGTATTCTGTTATTTTAACCTTCAATATCTCATAATGGATAGTTAGTTTAGTTTTTCCTCCATTTACTCCAGCTCTCTGACATGTTCTTTTAAATCAGACACTCTTTGGGTCATCCATGAAATAACAATACTAGAAGATTTTTAACTGTTCTTTTCAGGTGCAACTATGTCAACAGCAGCTCTTACTTTAGAATTAAAGTTTTCCACTTTACTATTTACACTATCCTTGCTATTATAGTTGGCACTATAACGGACTAATTGCTTAGAATTTTCAGTAAGTTTTAAAGCTGCTGATGAGTCAAAGGCGTTTTTAACAAAATGCTTCTCATGAGTGTTTTCTATCTTTATTTCTATATTAAATAGTAGAAGGAATGGTCTGATAGACCAATATCAATGACCAGCTTTTAAATCAACTTTAAGTCCTTTAGCAATCACTAAGTCTAACGTATGACCTGCTTTTATGTGTAGGTTGATTAACGAGCTGTCTCCAAATCAAAAGAGTCCAGAAGGTTCATGAATCTTTTACTTTTTGGTACACTGATTGTCGATATGAAAGTTAAAGTCGCCGACTATTAAGAGTGTGTCATAGTTTGTAATTAAAATTGACATTAAGTCAGAGAATTCTGCAAAGAAAGAGCGTATATTTAGGAGGTCTATACACGGATAATACTAGAGCGTGAGAATCTCCATGAATAACAGGCGAGATACTCAAAGGACTTAAATTACGAAAACTAACATCTTTACATTTTAATCGGCTCAAGTAAATGTTTGCCAATCTGCTTCCCTTTTCCTGGCGGTCTGCACGGTAAAACTGTAATCCGAGGCACAGATTTGATTAAAACAGCGCTAGTCTGAGTTAAGCCACGTTCACTTAGTGCAATAAAATCAATGTTTCTATCACTAATAAGATCATTTATAAAAATGTCTTCTTAGTTAGACTCTAACATTTAATAGTGCCTATTTAATGTTTGAGAGGGCAGAGCTGAATTTTATGCGTGTTATTGGTATTGAACAAAAACTAAGTTATTTTTGTTAACACCGCTCTTGTGTATTTTTATGTAATCTACAATCCATTTTATAGTTTTAATGCATTGTTGATCTGAGAGTATGTAATTAAATTATTGGTGTTTATGCGCACTCCCCTCTTATTGATACTTGTGTCAATTTTGCTAATTATTATTAGATGAAATGTGGGTAGAGAGGGTATCAGTCAGTAAAAACTCTGCAACGTCCCATTAATATAACAACTTGGTAAGAGGCAAACTCCTACAAAGAACACAAATACATCAAGGGATGCAAAACAACAACAAAAGAAAAGAAAAGGAAGAATGGTGAGAAGGTGATTAGCTGAAGAGTCATCCTATGGAGGTTCCTGTAAAATTAAGAAAATTTGGAAAGGACTTAACCCTTTTCCTTATTTCCTTAGGACTTGAACTTTAGCAATCTGCAGTACTGACCCAACATAGAATAATGGATGGTAATATAAATAACATCAGTGTCTTCTAAAGAACATCACTCAGTCATTATAGCAAGCAGAAGTCACAGCAGAAATCCTCTACTGGTATATTTCTCATTATTTTAGAATTGAGACCAAAATAAACTAGAACATTTAGGCTCCAAATTCCCTTTCCCATTTTTAATTACAGAATATTGTTAAAATATATGAGTCTCAGATTTTAAAAGGTAATATCATTTTCTACTTACATTTCCTTAAATTATTTCAAAGTTGGATAAGTCAGCATAAATTATCTTGAAATTCATCTATTAACATCTCTAACATGTATCTAAAAGCTACAGCAGTTTCTTTAGAAATATCCCAGTTATTTTCCTTTAAGCCATTATTTTACTACCAATAAATGAACACATACATTTCTACCTTAGGCTTCAGGATTTTTAACAAAGTGTCTGAAATGTTTCATTATAACATCAGATTATAGGAAATAAACCAATCCTCCATCAGCTGTGTCATTATACAAACATTAACATTTCTATTCTATTTCACTTTTAAAATATAGTACTCATACCCCAAGGGGTGGATGAAAAAGTCAATACATGATATGCATCAAATGCCTTATGATTCAAAATCTATCATCCATCCATCCATCCTCTTCCCTCTTATCCAAAAGGTGGCCCTGGGGCAACAGCTTAAGCAGGGGCCAGACTTCCCTCTCCCGCCACTTCTTAGCTTTTCCCGGGGAGAATCCCAAAGGCTTCCCAGGCCAGCCGGAGACATAGTCCCTCCAGTGTGCCCTGGGTTTTCCGGGGCCTCCTCCGGTTGGGCGTCCCGGAACACCTCACCGGGGAGGCGCCCAGGGGGCATCCTGATCAGATGCCGAGCCCCCTCATCACTCCTCCGATCGGAGGAGCACCCTCTATTGAGCCTCCGGATGACTGAGCTTCTCACCCTATTTTTAAAGGAAAGCCCAGAACCCTGCAGGGAAACTCATTTCACCCGTTTTGTATTGCGATCTCTTTCTTTCCGGTCACTCCCCATAGCTCAGACCATAGGTGAGGTAGGAAGGTAGATCGACTGGAAATTGAGAGCTTTGCCTTACGGCTCAGTTCCTTTCACCCCGACGGCCGGCAGAGCCGCATCACTGCGGATGCCGCACCGATCCCCTGTCGATCTCCGCATCATTCTTCCCTCACTCGTGAACAAGACCCGAGATACGAACTCCTCCACTGGGGGGGATCTCTCCTCAACCCTGAGAGGGCACCCCACCCTTTCCGGCTGAGGACCATCTCGGATTTGGAGGTGCTGATTCCATCCCACCCGCCACACTCAGCTGCAACCCACCCAGGGGAGCTGAAGATCACCGCGGCGAATGAAGCAAACAGGACAACATCATCTGCAAAAGCAGTGCCCAATCCTGAGTCCACAACGGACCCTTCAACACCTGGTTTGCCCCTAAAATTTTCCATAAGTTATGAAGAATCGGTGAAAAAGGGCAGCCTGGCGGAGTCCAATTCACTGGAAGCGGGCCGACTACGCCGGCAATGCGGACCAAGCTCTGACCCCGGTTGTACAGGAACCCAGAATAGCTTTTATCAGGGTACAGTACCCCCTACTCCTGGAGCCCCCCCACGGATTCCCGAGGACCGGTTAAAATCCTTTTCCAAAGTCCACAAACACATGTAGACCATTTGGGCAACCCATGCCCCCTCCAGGACTCTGCTGGGGTGAAGAGCTGGTCCACTGTTCCGCGACCGGGCGAAAGCCACACTGTTCCTCCTGAATCCGGGTTGGGACTACCCGGGCCGGACCCTCCTCCAGAACCCCGAATAGGACTTTTCCGGGGAGGCTGGGGAGTGGTCCCTCATGGTTGGAACCCCCTCCGGTCCCCTTAAAGAGGGACCACCACCCGGTCTGCCAATCCAGGGCACTGTCCCGATGTCCATGCGATGTTGCAGAGGCGTGTCAGCCAAGACAGTACAACATCCAGGCCTTAAAGGGAAATCGGCTATCTCATCCACCCCCGGGGCCCTGCCACCAAGGGGTTTTTTACCACCTCGGGGACTTCAGTCCCCGAGATGGAAGAGCCCACCTCAGAGTCCCAGGCTCTGCTTCATTGAAGGCATGTTAGTGGGATTGGGGGAGGTCTTAATCTCCTCCCACGCCCAAGCGTCCAGGTGAGGTCAGCGCCCATCTCCCACCATATACGGTGTTGACACTGCACTGCTTCCCCCCTCCTGAGGCCGGATGGTGGACCAGAATCCTCGAAGCCATCCGAAGTGTTCTTTCCCTGGCCTCTCAAACTCCTCCCATGCCCGAGTTTTTGCCTCAGCAACAACCCAAGCCGTTCGCGGCCTGCGGTACCTATCAGCTGCCTCAGAGACCCACGGAAAAAAGTCCCATGGGGCTCCTTCTTTTACTTCGCATCCCCCACGCTGGTGTCCATCACGGGATGGGATTCGCACACGAAGCACCGACCACCTTTCGGCCCAGCCCGGTCACCCCCTCAACAATAGAGACGGAACATGGCCCATTGGACTCAATGTCCCCCCCCTCCTGGGCGTGGTTGAAGTTCTGCGGAGGTGGGAGTTGAAGCTACTTCTGACAGGGGACTCTGCCAGCCGTTCCCAGCAGATCCTCACAACCGTTTGGGCCTACCAGGTCTGACCGGGATCTTCCCCCCCCATGAAGCCAACTCACCACCCAGGTGGTGATCAGTTGACAGTTCCGCCCCTCTTCACCCGGTGTCCAAGACATGGTCAAGTCTGGCGCCCACCAGAAGTCGATCTGACCTGAGGCCTAAGGGTGTCCTGGTGCCAAATGCCATATGAACACCCTTTTGCTTGAACATGGTGGCCTTATGGACAATCCATGCGAGCACAGAAGTCCAACAACAAAACACTTCGGGTTCAGATGGGGGCCATTTTCCCCCCAATCACGCCCTTAGGGCTCACTGTATTCCCGTGAGCATTGAAATCTCCCAGCAAACGAGGGAAACCCAGAAAGGGATGCCCTACCCCTCCAAGACTCCAAAAAGGGGGGTTAGTCCAACTGTTGTTGCGATACGCACAAAACAGTCAGGACCCTTCCCCACCGAAGGCGAGGAGGGCCCCCCTCTGTCCACCAGGGTAAACCCCAATGCACAGGCTCCAGTGGGGCAATAGGGAGCCCACACCTGCTGCCTCTCACGAGCCAGAGTGGTAGAGTCCAGCCCCTCTCAAGAATTTGGGTTTTTGAGTCCCAAACTGCCGGGTGATCCGATATATCTAGCGAACCTCTCGACCTGCCTAGCTCAGGCTCCTTCCCCTTCAGAGGTGACATTCCACATCCCAAGAGGGCCCGTTTCTGACGAGGATCAGAAACCCCCAAAGTCCCTTCGGCCACCACCCAACTCACACTGCACCCAACCTCCCTTTGGCCCCTCCCAAAGGGGGTGAGCCCATGGGGAGGAGGACCCACGTACCTCTTGGGCTGTGCCCGGCCGAGGCCATGGGTGCAGGCCGGGCCCCAGGCCTTACCCACCCACCTCCAGGCCTGGCTCCAGAGGGGCCCGGTGACCTAACGTCGGGCAAGGGAAAGCGTCGTCAAAGGTTTGCTCATCATTGAGGTTTTTTTGAACCTCTCTTTGTCTCATCCTCACCTGGACCAGTTTGCCTTGGTGGCCCCAGAGCCTAGCCCGGACAACATATCCTAGGCTCATTGGGACCGCCCAAACCCCCCCACCACGATAAGGTGGCGGTTTGGAGAGATTCAAAATCTATTTGTATTTAAAATACATTTCAGGGTAGTTAATGCATCACACCAGCATACTGAGAATGGAGAATGTGCACCTTTGTAAGTTAAACATTACATTTCATTTATGCTTAATAAATTGATTTCTTTAGGCTTAACTTTTTACTAACACACCTTTGTTGATATTCCTAGATGTTTCTTACACCTTTCCAGAGTGTTGATTCTGGGGAAG
>NW_024380148.1:0-48397 GCF_016835505.1 Polypterus senegalus
ATGTAGCCAATACTAAACAGCAAAGATTCAAAAACAACAATGTTATTGTTCTTGAGTGGCCAGATCAGAGTCCCAATCTTAATTCAATTGAGAATTTGTGGCAGGACTTGATGAAGGCTGTTCACTAAAAATCCCCATGCACCCTAACAGAGCTTGAGTGGTTTTGCAAATAAAAATGTGGAGAAATGGCAGTTTTCAGATGTGCAAAGCTGATACATATAGAGAGGGTCCTGTGCACATAAACTCAAATCTGGAATTGCTGCCAAAGGTGCATCTATTAAATACTGCCTTGAAATGGCATCAATGATCATATGATCAATTATTTTATGTTTAAGATTTATAACTAATTGAGATGATTTTGAAAATATCTGTTTTCAGTTTGATATTAAAGAGTCTGTTTTATACCAATAAAATGTGAAAACATCCTAGGGATGAATATTTTTATAGACCCTGCATATCATATTAAAAAGAGATATAGTATGTTTTATAAGTTGTATTATGTCATTAATGTAGTGCTGTGCCAGTACTAACCATTAACGAACCAATGGATGTGTGCTCTTTGTATTGCTCTTTTGAGCACTATGCTGTTCTTTAGAAGGGCAGTTCATTATTGTCACACTAGACGGAGTTTTTGCATCTTTGGCAGATATACCATTCTTACAACCAGCCCTGCAACTGGCTTTGAAGCTGCTCATTTGAATAATGCAATGCCAGCTTACGCTGGTTGGTGGGTCATCTGTGATTTCATCTTCAGTCTAATGTAATTTGTCAGTGCTGATAAACTAATTTACTTAAAACAATTTGTCCTACAAAGATATATATATATGAATTTAAAAAGTATTGCTTAAAATGTAGTAGATTGCTTTACTTACATGCTTTATAAATACTTTCTGTTGTGGATGAGTGACGGATGTGAAGGAGTTGGCCTTAAAACTTGAAAATAAACATGGCGTTTAAAAGAACTCTGTCCTACAGTGCCTCAAATCCAAAATGTGACATTTCCTTGTGGGGACCTCTGGCATTATACCATCCAAATCGGATGGAGCAGAACTTTTTAGGATTGAATGTCCTTACTGGGCATCTTCTTGACACTGTGGAGGAAAAGAGACAATACTGTTAGCAACAGTGTCCCTTTCATCCTAAGGTGGTACTGCGTAAAAAGAGCCTAGAAGGCAATCCTCCGACACACATGCATGACATAGTACATAACATAAAATTCTCAAACTTACCCAAATCATGATTGTGTGGGGCCAGGGTTGAAAGCATTAGGAAAAAGGCAAGGGTCGGCTCTAGACAGGGCATCAGTCCATTGTAGAGCACACTGATGAATACTATTACACATGCATCAGGCCAATTTGGAATATCTAGTTCACCTAATTTGCTTGTCTTTGGAGATGTTGGAGAAAGAGAAAATAACTCATACAGACTTGGGAAAATGTGCAAAGTCTATATATAATAAGCTGGTGAGGAATTCAAATACAGAACCCATAAAACTAAAAATCTTGGGATGAAATTCCACTCACAGTTGAGTCTGTGTAAAATTTGTACACTTTCTCTATGTTTGCACATGTTCTCATCCCACATCCCAATGACACTGCTGATTCCAAATTTTGCTCCTGTGGTCTGTGAATGTGAATGGGCTTTGTAGTAGGCCCTGTTCAGGACTGGGGTTTGCCTTGTACCTTATATTGTCGGAATAGGCAGTGACCCTGCCAAGACTCTAAATCAGATCAAGCAGGGCTGAAAGTTATGTTATATAATGCATGATTCAAATTTAAAACATGTTCCTTCAACCACACTGGGTGCTGAAAATCTGACTTGTTTTATTTGTAAATTGAATTACTAAGTGTTAAGATATTTTTTTAAAACCTATTTGTTGGCTAAACAACTCTAAATAACAGGCAGGGCCTAATTACGTTTTGTTAATTGGTGGACTCTTATTTTCAAGTGCTAAATTGCAGTATTAACTTTTTACTTTGGAGAGATTCACTAGCTGAGAGCAAATGTTTTTATATATTTTTATTTAAGCTAAAAATTTCAACATTGATTTCTTTCAGTTTTTTGGAGGGAAATTATTATGTTGGACTGCATGGTACAACCCCAATTCCAATGAAGTTGGGACGTTATGTAAAACGTAAATAAAACAGAATACAATGATTTGCAAATCCTTTTCAATCTATATTCAATTGAATACACTGCAAAGACAAGATATCTAATGTTCAAACTGATAAACTTTATTGTTGTTTTGCAAATCTTCACTCATTTTGAATTTGATGCCTGCAACACATTCCAAAAAAGCTGGGACAGGGGCAGCAAAAGACTGGGAAAGTTGAGGAATATTCAAAAAACACCTGTTTTGAACATTCCACAGGTGAACAGGTTAATTGAAAACAGGTGTTTGTCATGTATTGCATTTGTCCTGATTTCTTGCACAACTCAACAAAGGTCAAACACAAAAATTAAGCTCCCCCTCATTAACCGGGGAAAGAATTCAAGCCTTTGAATCTTGACGTTCCCATAGTCTTGTGGACCATGGACTACCCTGACCAAGAGACAACATTTTTTGTAGCTGAGGGACTGGATGTCAGAAATGGTAGTGTGTAATACTGGAGCACCTCAGGGAACTTCCCTGTCTTCCTGTTAACCTTCTACACAACAGACTCAAAGCACAATACCATCACTTGCCATCTACAGAAATTTTCAAATTATTCATCCATCATAGGTTACATTAATATGAAGATGAATCAGAGTACAGGAAGGCTGTGGGGGACTTAATCTTGTGGTGCAGGAACAACAACCTCCAACTCAACATCAGAATGACAAAAGAGCTGGTGGTGGACTTCTGGAATGCCAAGGAGGCTCTGGGTCCAGTCACCATTCAAAGGGAGAACGTGGAAGTAGAGCAGAGCTATAAGTTCCATGGAGGTTCACATAAACAATAAACTGGACTGATATGACAGAACAATGGTGCTGTACAAGAAGGGTAAGAGCAAGCAGTTCATCCTAATGAGAATCAGGTCTTTTGATGTATGGAAATTTTCTATCAGTCCATAGTAGCCAGTGTGTTGTTCTATGTTGCAGTCTCCTGTTGAAGCTACTTGAGCACAAATGATGCACAATGCCTGAACATACTTATCAGGAAAGCCAGCTCCATCATAGGGCAAACCCCACACACAATGGAATCTGTCGTGGAAGAGGATGTTGGCAAAATTGGATGTCATCATGAAATAAAAATCTTCATCTCCTCCAGGAGGTGCTGTCATGGTACAATTTAACCATAGACTCATTCCACCACAGTGTGTTAAAAAGGGCCTCTGGGGGTCTTTTCCTCTCACTGCTATCGGGCAATTCAATGCTTCCTCCTAATGTACTTGTTAAGTTCATTCTAAAATATCTGCACAATATCCATTTAATTATTTTTATCTATTTATCAATTTATTGATTGGTCAAGCAGCTGTATTTTATGTCCTATGAGTCTGTATCGATTTTGAATGCTTCTGCTGCAGCATGCATCTGAATTGGAAGAGTTTTTTGAAGAGTTTTAAATATACTTGCTGAGTTATCCAGCCTGGAAAGGTAACTTTCCTCAAAACTGTTGGATTTAGTATTTTAATCGTTGGAGGAGTTATAAGCAGTACTATCAAGATTTTCATCAAGACACTCTGAAGAAAAAAAAATGGCATGTAATGGTCCATACAGCACTTGCAAGTAAACTAGACTTTAGTAATACCACAGAGTATCAGTCAACAGAAGACTGAACAAAACAATTCAAATAATTGTATTGTACAATAATATGTAATCAAGTATATTAACTTATATAATATTTATTATGTACACAAATACATGTACTGTAGAGTAAAATGAACAGAATTGAATGAAGTGAATAACTTCAATAATTTTCCATTTGAAATTTAACTCGGGTCAAATGAATTAAAGAAGCTGCATAGATAGATGGACTGGTACAGTGCTGACTTAAAGATTCTGTCCATATTGACCTTTACTGAACTAAACTGGACCAAGAACAACAGACCTAGAGCCTGTAATAAGACAAACACAATGCAACATGTTTGAAGAAGATAGTTCAACTATCCTTGTACATAGTTCTCAACATTCATGGCAGATATCTTAGAAACCATCTGTTCTAAAATGCTCTATCTTTGCCAGTATGTAGCAATCCAGGAGGTCTACACAAAACAAAAATATGTATAATTTTCAAATGAAAATTTTAATTTTATGACATGAAATTCATTTTCAGTTTTCCACAGACATACATAGAGATACCATGCAAAAAGCAACTTTCTCAACAATTTCAACATTGTAGAATCAGAGTTTAGAACATAAGAAATTTTACAAATGAGAAAAGACCATCCAGTCTATCAAGCCTGTTTGTTTAGCTGATAGCTAAACCATCACTGTATCTCATCCAGGTTCTTCTTAAAGGTTGTCAAGGTTTCTGCTTCAACTACATGGCTTGGTAGTTTGTTCCAGATTCCCATAACTCTTTGTGTAAAGAAGTACGTACTTCCGGCCGATTTTAAATGCACTTCCATCTAATTTCCATGGATGTCCTTGAGTACTTGATTCACCCTTAAGCTAAAAGAATATTGCTGGAACTACTTTATCAACTCCTTTTTTGAAATACCTGGATTAGGTCCCCATGCAGTCTCTTCTGCTTGAGAAAAATGGGTTTTATTTTCTGTTTCTGTCAGATGTCCTTAATTCCTGGGATTCACTTGGTTTCTCTCTTCTGCACAGCTTGAAGTGCTGCTATACCTTTCTTGTACTGCGGAGACCAGAACTGCAGACAATACTCCATGGGCGGTCTTACTAACACATTATATAGTCTGAGCATAACATTCCTTGCCTTAAATTCAAGTGTTTTTTTATGATATAATCTAACAATTTATTTGCCTTTTAATTGCTTCTGTGCATTGCATAATCAATGAAAATGTGAACTAAACTTAATAGCAAATTTTTGATCCCATCACCAATCTTCCATCTACATGGAAGTAAAACAAAAAGGTTAAATACTCCCTGCAACACTTGATCACTTTCTAAATAGGATAGCAGGAAGCTGCATATAAAATGAAATACATACAGCAATGGTTGTGTGTGATTCATTTAAATGAACTTTGTTGTGTTTATATTTCTTTATAGTACTGTACACTCTCATTCACATATTTAATATTTTATCATTAACATTACATTTTCAAATATTGTTTTTTAATTAATGTTCATGAAAAATTATATTCTTAAACATGTCCTACTACCGGATGTTCCCATATGTTTCTGGTTCATATTTCATATTTCCAGGGGAAAATGTTATATAGCAAGACATTGTCAGAAATAACCAGCAGCCTATGCAGTATATGTGAAAAAACATATCTCATTTATAAGTGCCCAGGTATTATTTATTTTACATTAATTTGAGCAAGCTGCATAAAGTAGCTCATGAAAGAAGCAGTCTGAGTAGAGCACAGATTCACATGGAATCATGACCATTAAAAATGGAAAGGGTGATTCCACAGGTTGAGAAGAATCTGCAGCATAAATTGTTCGTCACGTGCCATTGAGATTGTGGCCTCTCATTTAGCCCAGTAACTGAATGTGGACTGTCTTTCACATTTAATCAATCATCTTTAAAGCTCACCTCTAACATCATAAAGAAAGGACTTAATTAATTGATAGAAGAATCCTAATTGTTTCAAACTTGCCAAGTCGTTCCTAACAGTGTACTGAGATGGCATAGAGCCTATACTGTAAGCTGGACTACCCTTAAGCTTTCATGTAATGTTTATGAAAGTATTTATGAGTGATTACATTGTATGTAATTTACACTATTAGCTACTTCCAATGTATGTTATCCCAGGCAGCATTCACACAACTTTCTGCAGTCAGTGTTTCCCACCCATGTGTGTAACACAGTACTTCTAAAAGACAGTTGGAACCCAACCTTTATTTAAGATTACTAGTGAAGAAAAATGGGAATGCCAACAACCATAACAGCCTGATGTATATATCTAATTATAACTTGTATACAGAAGAGAATAGCATGAAATGCTCAATTCAAGATCTATAGCACCATGGATCACAAAGGAAGGTCAAACTACCCCCACTCCCAATGCATACAAATACCTGTCAAAATAGTAAATGAAAACTTTAATTTAATAAGAATGTAAATGGAACTCAAACTACAGTATCTCTTTGAGAGGTAAGCATACAAAGCACTGCAGTACCATTGAAGTCTGAGTTGTGCTGTTTCTCTGTTGATTGTTCAGACAGTACAATTTTTTTTTATCCTTTAATCGCCATAAATAATTTCTCTTATTAGGGAAATGCCATTTTTTGCATACCCCAACTTACTCTCCAGAGAGCTGTAGGGTCAGGGTCATTTGTATGGTGCCCCTGGAGCAATTGCAGTTTAAGGGCTTTGCTCAAGGGCCCAACTTGAGTAGCATTTCTTCTGTCATTGCTGGCTACAACTCATCCTGACCTTAAGCTTCCCCTTCTGCCCTCTGAGTTGGCAAAACCCTAATTATATTTTATAAAATACTAGTGTGCCAAATTACAAGTCTGTTGCCTGATATTAACCTGTGCATAAAGAACAAACAAATTGTTCCTCAGGGGGAAAAAAACTAAATATAGCATATGGTCTTCCCCTGTACAAATAGGTAATCTGTGTAAAATGTGGCAGAGATAATTTCAAATAGTGTGGATTTACATATCGGAAAAAAATAAAGACACACAAACATACATTCAGCTTTATATATTAGCTGGCTAGGTTATCCTAATATCTCATCTAGAAAAGCTCTCAAGGTTTGTGCCTAAACTACAGTACAAGACTCAATAGTTTGTTTCAGATATACCTGTACTTCCTGTTATGATTAGGAATCCGAGAGCATACGAGTCTCTTAACATTCTACAGAAACACATCCAAAAATGCCACCTAGAGGGGGTTTTACCATCAAAGCCTGGCTAGGTATAAGGACAAACACAAGCTCGTATAAACAAAATTATTTTCAATTCCCTAAGGCACAAAAGAAAACTCTGTGGAGCACAAAAGGCAAAATGCCTGTAATACAACCGCAATCCAGAGCATACAAGTCCTAATACAGATGGTGTAGACGTGAAGTCAAAAAATAGAGCAAAATAGCCTAATTCCAGAAAATAACAAAAACCACATCAAAGGGCACAAGAACTCACCATCTCCAGAGTGCATTTACAATGAACCACCAGGAACTATGGGAGGTCCTCGGATATATAGGGCAGAGGGCAGTTCCTGGCGGTAATTGGCAGTTGGCTCTGATTCTTGGGAAACCACAGACAAAGCACATGGAACATAACTATAAGATTATAACTATTCAAACAAAGAGATTGTATTGGTTTTTATAGTACAATCACCAATTATGAAAAAGAAACCATTAAGTGCTGACGTTGAGGTAATGCCAGACAAAGCAAAAGTTATTTTAACATCTCATAAAAAGTATTATTTGGCAGATTAAACAGGCTGTGTAATAAAACTACATACAAAGAGATTTGGAAAGTAACAACAGGCAGCTTAAGAAACTGTTTTACATTTACGTATTGGAACACAAGTAACTTGATCATGGTCACACAGTGTCAGTAGCAGAATTTGAACCCACAACCTCAGGGTCCATCTACTACACCACATGACCTGTTAAGGTTGAGACATAAATCAACAAAAGACTCAAAGACAGACCAAGACAATAAATGACTGAAGGGGTGTCAAGAAGCTAAAACATGGCAAGAAAGTGCTAGAAATATTGAAATTGGAACCATGTCAAAAGGTATTTCTTTCTCATCAAGACAAAAGAGTACAGAATCCAAGTGAAACTTAAAGAAAAAGTGGTTAGTGTCCTGAGCTTCTCTCCATATCCTTTCTTCGAGTTGCTTCCTACCTTTGTTTATTAAGCAATGCTAGAAGCACTTTGTCAACCAAATGAGCACATTTTCACTGTGTATTTGTTCTCTTATTTATGAGGTTGTTTAGTTTGGCTACAATGTTACCTTGTCTTATAATATGTGTGGTCATAAGGGTCAGCATGTGATATTATGGCATGGCTGCTATTTTCCCACATAAAAGGAGGCAGAGGGATAAAATCATTGATACCTCTGTTTCTTTTGGAATTGCCCGGCTCCATTTTTTGACATTAAGTTTGTTGAATTTTTTAAGCACCTCTTCCTCTTGTGACTCTGCATTTTCTTCATTAAATAATACCAGAAACGGCGCACTGCATGATAACGTGCAGTGAATACACTTGACTTGAGCATTAACTGTTTTCATACTCTTTCTCTGTATGTTTAGCATTCATTTGCTCAGAGGTTGATGTGCTTGCTGCTTCCTGAGCAGCTCTTCTTTTCTCCACCCTAGCGGGTTGCTTTTTCTCTTCTTTCATTAGCATCTTTTTGCATTAAAACTGATAAAGTCAGTGTTTGTGTTGCAATTACTTAGACTATTTTCTTTAATTTTTCACTTAAGCTGACACGTCTTCAATCTACCCCAAGAATGATTTAAGATATGAAGAGGTAGAGGAAATGATGATGAAGGTGGTAGGGAATGAGAATAGTGCCCGTACACATGTGCCGCACGGCTGCTCTGTTGCTCACTGCCGAGAGTTGATTCTTCAATAAAATAAAAAAAAAATAAAAAGAGGAGGTCAGTCATCACCCCGAAAGCGGATAGTAGATGTCACATAGTATATGTGTACCGTATTTCAGGTTAATAGGTCAAACGGTTTGCGGGCTACAGGGGATTTAAAATCCTGGACAGACAAACGAACAGCCACGGTAGCATATTATATAAGAAGATTCTGGGCAACTTTTTGTTTTTGATACTTTGTAAAAGATTCAACTCTATGAGTAAAGAAATGCTTCCTGGTTTTAGTCCTAATTCAGTTCTCAAGTACAGTAATCCCTCCTCGATTCAGGGGTTGCGTTCCAGAAACCCGCGATAGATGAAAATCCATAAGTAGAAACCATATGTTTGTATTGTTAGTTTTAGATATTTTAAGCCCTTATAAACTCTCACACACTGTTAACATTATTAGAGCCCTCTAGACATGAAATAACAGCCTTTAGTCAAAAGTTTAAACTGTGCTCCATGACAAGACAGAGATGACAGTTCTTTCTCACAATTAAAAGAATTGAAATATATCTTCTCTTCAAAGGAATGCATGTCAGGAGCAGAGAATGTCAGAGAGAGAGAGAACGCGAGAGAAAAGCAAACAATCAAAAAATCAATACGTGCTTTTGGGCTTTTAAGTATGCTGAAGCACCGCGATAAAGCAGCATTTTTAGAGGAGTGTCTGTATCCTCTAGGCAAACAGCCTCTGTGCAAACAGCCCTCTACTCACACCCCCTCCGTCAGGCACAGAATGTCAGAGAGTGAGAGAGAGAGAGAAAGCAAACAATCAAGCACCGCATGGGAAGCATATCATATATCGAGGAGTTTTATTTAATATGTAATAAGTGCTCTGATTGGGTAGCTTCAAAGCCATCCGCCAATAGTGTCCCTTGTATGAAATCAACTGGGCAAACAAACTGAGGAAGCCTGTACCATAAATTGAAAGACCCATTGTCCGCAGAAATCTGCGAACCAGCGAAAAATTCTTGATATATATTTAGATATGCTTACATTTAAAATCTGCGATGGCGTGAGGCCGCGAAAGTCAAAGCGCGATATAGCGAGGGATCACTGTAAGTGATTTACTGTTAGGCTGAAAGATTTCAGCTGAATCGACTTTATTAATGCCTTTGTGAATTTTGTAGGCCTGGATTATGTCCTCACATAATCTCCTCTGCTCAAAACTAATTAGGATTAATTCCCTAAATCTGTCAGAGTACGACATGTCGTTAAGTTCCAGGATGCATGTGGTTGCTTTTCTCTACACAGCTTCAAGAGTTGCTATGTCTTTCTTGTACCGTGGTGACCACAGCTGCACACAATACTCCATATGTGGTCTTACTAGTGCTTTATATAGTATGAGCATAACATCCCTTGATTTATATTCAAAAGTTTTCACAATATAACATAACATTTGGCTTTTTAAGAGCTTCAACACATTGCGTTGATGATTAGAATATTGCATCTGCATAAACCTTTAAACCCTTTTCAGAGGTTGTTTCTTTTTATGACAGTATCTCCCATGTTGTTGTTCTTATTGACATTTCTTTTATGCACATGTAGCACTTTTCTAGGTTAAACTGCATTTTCTAAGTGTTTACCCAGTTTCCAAGTTTGTCAAGTCTTATTGAATTGTGTTTCCTGCTTTGTCAGTGTCTTCCATTTATCCAATTTTAGTATAATCTGCGAATTTCATAAGTAAACTAACAATACCAAAAACAATGTCATTAATATAAATTACAAAAAGAAGCAGTCCATGGACAGAACATTGTAGGACTCCCCAGATGACCTTGATTGACATGGAGCATTCTCCTCTTGTCTGTACTGCTTTTCTCTTGCTGGTTTTATCCTGTTTGTTTTAGTTCAAGTCTTATTTAGCTTTTTTGAGTTTTTCAGATAGGTGGCATATTTTGTACTTTAGGAGATAGTTAATTTAGACATCTAGAGTCAGGTAAGATAGGCATTGCCATAAGGCCTTAATTTTTGTAGCTTGTTTTTCTTAGGTTTGTGTCACGGCCTGCCATGCTCTTTATTTCAGTGTGGCTGCTGCTTTTGTTCAGTTTTCCTGTCACTTGTACAATCCAGTTGACTTTCAGGAATAGTCTTCTGCCTCCTGCTTTATTTTTTCTTAATTTTTCATGTCAGCTGAACCACAACAATGTCACATAAACCGAACAGCAGGTAACATAAAGGGGAACCATCCTTTGGGAAGCTCTTTAACACTGGAGTTGAAAACCCATTAGGATTCTGCCTTTTTTACTAAATAATTTGGAATCTTGACTGTAGTAACTCCCTGTCTGTTTTGTGATTGGACCAATAAAATAATCAGCAGTTTTATAAATCTCCCCAGAGCCTACTTACTTTATGACTCCTCTTCAAGTATGTACCTCTTTACCCATTCCAAAATCAGTTCCTCAGCACAGGTTGTGATAGAGACCAAGCATATTTATTTAATTTTAATTTTGCAAAACAAAATATAAGCCCCCCTTACTGGCACAGAGATCTTAAAAAATGGCTTTGCTCAATAATTGCTTTTATATATAATAGCACCTAAGTCTGAACAATCCAAAATGATGCTGCCAATGGCACATTCACTCATGTTGCCAGTCCACCATTCTGCAACCATTGTAATACGAACAGCAATAGCAGAGCAAATAAAAGTAAAAAAATCCAAAACAAAATAGAAAAAGTGTGAAAACCCACAGACAAAGACACTAGGCTGTGACAGTGTCTATATGCCAAACATTTGCTCTACAGCAATTTGTAAACTACCATAATAATCAGTCGCTCAAGTAGGCAATGGCATTCAGTCAACTCTAAATAACATTGAGAACATGGAAGACTGGGCTTGTTGATTTTCCATATCAAAATTTCACTGTCGACTAATTTAACTATACAAATCAAGTTGAATAAAAAAAGACAATAAGAACATGTAAGTAATCATAAGGCTGAACTTTGCTCTTCTTAGCAAAGAGCTTTATATCATAAAGGTGTCTCATACCATCTGCTCTTTATGCCCTTGATGTGTTCAAATTGTTGATTAAAAAATGTATCTTTTACCTATGTACTGTAGCTAATGACACTTTATAAAACAGCAGGCGAACATCAAGAAAAACAAACTATAAATAAAAATGACAGATTTAAAGACCATGCGTTTTGCTAAGTCCAGTTTTATTATCTCACTCTTTCATTTTCCAACTGGGTCATTTCATGAAATTGATGACATTGCATTTTATATAACCATTATACATAAATAAATTTGATTTTGAAGAAGCCTGATTCATAACATTAGGGGATGTGACCTACAATCACAGAATGTTACAGCAGTCCTCCCCCAAGGTCTCTAAATATCAAGAGTGAATCATCATTTTTTGCGTGCCACAACCACAGACTTTATTAAACCAATAGCAATATTATACATTGAAATGTGCTTTACTGGTCTGCTGAAAAAATGATCAAAATTCTGGAGCCAGCTAATGTATTGACTTTTTTCAGTGCTGGAGGCTTATGTTGTTATTTTTCAAGGAGTGGCAATTTCACTTAATTTTAAAAAGAATTTATAAAAGGCTCTAAAAATTGGGAGGATCTTATTTCAGAAAACTAATCAAAGAACATTTTCATAGCAGAAGCTCTAAACTTTTTTTCTCAATTACCACATCTTTTGAGAAACTTTTAAACCCTGGTGGTCGGGTAGTAGTGGTGATGGTCCTGCTTTTTAGCTCTAGTAATGCATGATGACATTTACTGAAAGATGAAAACTTTCAAATAAAGATACCCCCAGCAGTTTTCATTTAAACATGATGGGTTTTAAAGAATGATAATAAAGCAATAATAGTAAAAAATTAAGAAAGCTAAACAGTAATTAAGTTTTACCAAACTTTTAGGAATATTTGGTCATCCTACCAATTTAAAAAGTCAGTCCTCTTATGTATAACCTTTCATATGAGTAAGGCATTTTACAAAGTATGTACTGGTCAAATTCAGAGTTACACAACAATACAAGACTGTTTAGTGTAAAATACAAATTTGAGATGAAAAACGAATTCCAAAGAAATTATGTATACTGATTCCAAATCTCCTTGTGTTAGTGAGAATAAATAAAAACAATGATCTTCTTATCTTTCAGCATCAGTTGACAGTACAAGCTAATTGAAAGTTCTGCAATGACATCAGTTTCAACCTTAAAAAGAATTAAATACAAGAGGCATGACCAAGTTGTCAAGATTAAAGACACTAATCTATCTGTGTACTGTGTTTTCTTGTCACAGCCGTTATCACCAAAAAATAAAAAATTCCTAAAGGTAATTACTCATTTATCAGCTCTTCCTTCACCAATATATGATAAACATCTTTAATTTTTCAGTGATAAAATTTAAAATTTAAATAATTCCACTAATGCTAGTTTGTAATCTTCTTTTATTTCTCCCTGTATTCTCTTCTCAACAATCTCCTTTACTAAATTTGATCTAATTTCACATTCTTCTCTTAAAAACCTGCTCTTTGAAATGATACCCACTGTTAGATTACATCTTCACCATAATAAATATAACTCTATATACTGGTTCTGTGTCAGATAATTTGAAAATTGTTTCAGTAAAGACAGTTTCCAAAGTCTAGTCTTGATACTAATAATCTAAACAAAATTCTCCCCATCCAATACTTATCTTTTCTGGATAAAGTTCTTGTGACCCACAGCTCACCATTTCTTTAACTGCTAAAAACCCTGAAAGAAACCATTTCAGTCAGGGTTCAGGGCTAGGATAGCCATGGAACTGCTCCAAGTGGCCAATAAATTTGACTCTGGGCAAATCATCATATTAATTGTATATGACTTTAATGCAACATTTGATTTAATCAACCATAACTTCTTAAGCATTCTGAGCATCTCTGACAGTCCTCTCCAGTAGTTCAAGACCTATCTGACAGACAGGCAACAGACTATCAGCCCTGGCATCAGCAGAGTCCATCTCAGTCAAAGATATAAGGCATTTCTCAAGAACTTGTTTTTGTGCCTCTTGTTTTCTGCATCTGTGTGGTTCCACTAGTCCATACTGTCCATTGCTTTGTGCTGTATTATCAGTTTTATGCAGATAAAACTCAGATTTACTTCACTGTTAAAAGAAGATCTTCAACTGAGGTCTCTGGGCTCAAGACTTGTCTTGAAGAAATACAATGTGGAAAGGATAACAGCTAGTATGTGATCAAGCACTGATGCTCAACTGTAGTAAGTATACAACAAAATTAATTGCCCAGAGGACATTAAATGTTATTTAAATCTTTATGCATTTGTCTTCATGCTGAAGATAATGAACTCTCTTACTCACACAGTGCTCTGTGCTTGCTTTCACCATTAACTGTGGTGGAATGGACCAGGTTCAGTACTGGGAAATGCACTGTGGAAAGCTTGACCCATATGCAGTGTAGCCTCAAAATAACCACAACAAGAAGAGCCAATCAAAACACAAATAAGTGTACTGGCTTATTGTCATGTCCAGGTGCTCACAGAGCATACAGAATAGTCTGGAGTGTGGAAGGTTACAGATGGCCACAATTCAGATGTGCTAGGTTTAGGTCCATCAGCAGTGGTGCTTCTCTAAAATGTTGGGATTCAGCTGTGTTTGAGTTCTCAAATGACAAATCTGTTCAATAACTTGTAATATTAAATTGTTTTGGTCCAATAAACTAATCAGTGTCTAACTCGAAGCTTCAATGCCACTACACCCTTTTCAAAAAATCTGTGAAAACAAAGAACCTTCTCAGTATTTCTCCTGGCAGAGGTGAAGAAGTATTTTTAACAGACTGGTAGAGTGAAATAATGAAAACAAAAAGCAATAATGAATGATAAAAGTAAAAGCAAACAAGGAAACTATGTGCAGAAATATCTATTGTTTATGGAAAAAATGTCACATTATTTCATTTAATTTCATTTCAATTTTTCATTTTTACAAAAGTTCAAAGATTATTGAATGACAAATGGCATATTACTCATCTTCACTGCTGCCTACATGCTGTCAGTTTAGAAAACAATCATTGTACTTGCTGTTTTTTACAGTTCTGGCTCATTTTGATTTAATTCATCTTTCTTTCTTTCTTTGCTCCCACTATAGGTAGGGGAGGGAGTATGTAGTCTGTTTTGAGTAAGATTTCCTTACTCCCCTAACGGCTTGTGATTTACAAAACTATAAGTCCACTCTATAACACTTTCCATACTTCAAAGTTAAATATATACTAACCTAAAGGATTATTAGGAACACCTGTTCAATTTCTCATTAATGCAAATATCTAATCAACCAATCACATGGCAGTTGCTTCAATGCATTTAGGGGTGTGCTCCTGGTCAAGACAATCTCCTGAACTCCAAACTGAATGTCAGAATGGGAAAGAAAGGTGATTTAAGCAATTTTGAGCGTGGCATGGTTGTTGGTGCCAGACGGGCCGGTCTGAGTATTTCACAATCTGCTCAGTTACTGGGATTTTCACGCACAACCATTTCTAAGGTTTACTATGAATGGTGTGAAAAGTGAAAAACATCCAGTATGCGGCAGTCCTGTGGGAGAAAATGCCTTGTTGATGCTAGAGGTCAGAGGAGAATGGGCCAACTGATTCAAGCTGATAGAAGAGCAACTTTGACTGAAATAACCACTCGTTACAACCGAGGTATGCAGCAAAGCATTTGTGAAGCCACAACACGCACAACCTTGAGGCGGATGGGCTACAACAGCAGAAGACCCCACCGGGTACCACTCATCTCCACTACAAATAGGAAAAAGAGGCTACAATTTGCACAAGTTCACGAAAATTGGACAGTTGAAGACTGGAAAAATGTTGCCTGGTCTGATGAGTCTCGATTTCTGTTGAGACATTCAAATGGTAGAGTCAGAATTTGGCGTAAACAGAATGAGAACATGGATCCATCATGCCTTGTTACCACTGTGCAGGCTGGTGGTGGTGGTGTAATGGTGTGGGGCATGTTTTCTTGGCACACTTTAGGCCCCTTAGTGCCAATTGGGCATCGTTTAAATGCCACGGGCTACCTGAGCATTGTTTCTGACCATGTCCATCCCTTCATGACCACCATGTACCCATCCTCTGATGGCTACTTCCAGCAGGATAATGCACCATGTCACAAAGCTCGAATCATTTCAAATTGGTTTCTTGAACATGACATTGAGTTCACTGCACTAAAATGGCCCCCACAGTCACCAGATCTCAACCCAATAGAGCATCTTTGGGATGTGGTGGAACAGGAGCTTCGTGCCCTGGATGTGCATCCCACAAATCTCCATCAACTGCAAGATGCTATCCTATCAATATGGGCCAACATTTCTAAAGAATGCTTTCAGCACCTTGTTGAATCAATGCCACGTAGAATTAAGGCAGTTCTGAATGCGAAAGGGGGTCAAACACCGTATTAGTATGGTGTTCCTAATAATCCTTTAGGTGAGTGTATAAAGGTATGAGTGTCCTGAGACCATTGTATTCCTCATCTTCTTAAGTTCTACTTTTTGTGAATTGTCTTTGGTAAATCATCTGAAAGGGCAATCCAGTTGCACATTAGCTTCTGCCCAGTTCTAGTATCCTCAGCTTCGTAAGGGCAACATTGTCCAACGTCTGAGTCAACACAACATGCCACCATCTATCAACCAAAAGATAATTAGCCCATCTTTCAACCATTTACTGCCCCACTCTTCACCTGGAATGGGGGTCTAGCTTCCCAATCACCTACTGTAATGGTTGTCCTCTGGTAGCCTATGGGAACAACAACAACAACAACAACATTTATTTATATAGCACATTTTCATACAAACAGTAGCTCAAAGTGCTTTACATATTAAAGAATAGAAAAATGAAAGACACAATTATAAAACAAAATAAATCAACATTAATTAACATCGAATAAGAGTAAGGTTCAATGGCCAGGGGGGCAGAAAAAACAAAAAAACTCCAGACGGCTGGAGAAAAATAAAATCTGTAGGGATTCCAGACCATGAGACCGCCCAGTCCCCTCTGGGCATTCTACCTAACATAAATGAAACAGTCCTCTTTGTATTTAGGGTTCTCACGGAAGGACTTGATGATGATGATGGTCACGTAGACTTCTGCCTTTTAATCCGTCCATCATTGTTGGAGCATCATGAAGCTTTGAGTAGATGGTGGTGGCGAGGCTAACATAGTAACATAGTAAGTTTCCATCCCTCTTCCTGGTGTCCCCACACACTGCTCTTTCTGATACAGTGCTAGCACTGAAGGTGCTTACTGCCCTCTATTGGAGCCCATTCTTCCCTTTTATCATCACTACCAGGGTATATCCTTTCTCTCTCTCAGGGCCTTGCTGAACCCTGTACTCACTGCATGCCAACTTTTCCTGTTTCATATAACTTGCATATTCTGAGTGGTTTATTTTACTTTTTGTCTTAAAGGGGAATGTATACAGTGGGCAGAACTGAGTAAAGTTAAATAATTACTGTAGGTAAAACATACAGGAGTTGGAGGAAAATCTATACTGAGGGTTTTATAATTCAAAAATAATAAAACATTGATATTTTATCCACCTACTAAGTTTCCAGTCAAAACTGTATGTAATTTTCTAGTTGGCTGTGGTTATAAAATCTTTTTAATCCCAAAATGGAGTTAACATTGCTGAATTTACTAACTAATGAAGTAAGAATTTAAAATATCAGACAGAAGTGGCTATAATTTAGAAATAAGATTGGAATAAACAAAACGGATGCTGTTAATGTAAAATATACAATTAATTGAGGACATAGGTGAACAACTGTATATTGTCACAAGAACGAGACATGGACAGATAAAGAGTTGGGGCAGCCACCCGTATATTGTGGTATCCTGGCTGCAAAGTCGTTTTCTTGTAAAATACAGAGCACTGAAGTGCATACAACCGAGTCCAAAACAAGACTGAGGAAACAAAGGAAAGGGGCAGGTTTTAAAGGGGAGACAGGAAGTGAGGTCGTATGGATCTGGCACGTGGTCTTCCACCATTGGCTCAGAGCGGAGGTGACATCAGAGGGACTGGAGCTGGTGTGGCCGACTTCCATTGGCTCAGTCCCGAAGTGATGTCAGGAGATCCAGGTGAAATCCCCGGGATGGTCTACAGGCAAGGAGAAAAGAGTCAGTGCACTCTGCCACACCCCGGCATGCCTCGAACTGCCTTCACTCAAGCCCTTTAGCTGCCTCCCATGCGCGTGTGTGACAAGGCCCCCTTAGCCCAGACCCGACGGGTCGGGCGACCTAACCGAGAGGTCGTGAACCCGAGAAAGGCATCAGCGTTGGCGTGGAGCGCCCGGCGATGAACGAGCGAAAACTTGTACGGCTGCAGGTCAAGAAACCACCGGGTGACCCGCGGATTCGACTCCTTGTGGAGGGCCATCCACTGTAGGGTGCATGGTCCGTGACAAGGGTGAATTCCGCCCAACAGGTAGTACCTCAGCTGAGTAATCGCCCATTTAATCGCCAGAGCCTCCCTCTCCACCGCAGCATACCTGGTCTCCGGTCCAACAGTTTCCGGCTCAGGAACATGATGGGGTGCTCCACACCATCGACGCTTTGGCTCAGCACGGCGCCCAGGCCTGTGTCCGGCGTCCGTCTGGAGGATGAAAGGCAAAGAAAAGTTAGGTGCCATCAAAACAGGTGTGGGCGTAAGGGCCTGCTTTAAGTCACCAAATGCAGCCTGTTTTTCAGTCCATACCACAATGTTCGGGCCCTCTTCTTTGTTAAATCAGTCAAGGCGCCGCTCTCTCAAAACCGGGTACAAACCGGCGGTAGTACCCGCTAACCGAAAGGCTTGGACCTGCCGCTTGGTTCACGGACGGGCCATTTCAGAATGGCATCAATTTTGGAGCACTGTGGCCTTACGGTACCCCGACCCACCAGGTAGCCTAAATATTTGGCCTCGCTTAATCCAAGAAGCATTTCTGGGATTAATCCGAGCCCGCCTCACCAAGTGTCCGTAATACCGCTTGGACATGCTGTAGGTGTTCCTTCCATGTGCTGGAATAGATGACCACGTCATCCAGGTAGGCAGCACTGTATGAGTTATGAGGCCGAAGCACTTTGTCCACCAGACGCTGAAAGGTTGCTGGAGCCCCGTGTAACCCAAATGGAAGGACACGATACTGCCAGTGTCCGCTAGGGGTACTAAACGCGGTTTTACCTTCGCGGAGTCCGTTAAAGGAACCTGCCAGTACCCTTTCGTCATGTCAAGTGTGGTCAGGTATTGAGCCTGTCCAAGCCTCTCGAGGAGGTCGCCCAGCGTGGCATTGGATAAGCATCAAATTGGGAGACTTGATTAAGCCGACGGAAGTCATTGCAGAACCTCCAACTTCCGTCAGGCTTACCGACGAGCACAATGGGGCTGGACCAGGGACTATAACTTTCCTCAATCACACCTAGCTCCAGCATGCGCTTGATCTCAAGCTCCACTTCAGCCTTTTTTGCCTCGGGAAGACGATACGGGCGTTCTCGGACAACAACCCCGGGCTCTGTCACGATGTTGTGCTCAATCAGAGAGGTCCTTCCGGGGTTCTCACTGACTACCTCCCGAACGGTCCGGATAACTGTTTCCAGCTCCTGCCGCTGTCTGGGACTTAAGTCCGTGCCGAAGTTAAGGTCGTGTGTGTGGCGAAGAGTGGCGGGCTGGCGGAGGAGGGATCGGGGTCCCTGTCCTTCCACGGTTTCAGCAGGTTCACATGATAAACCGCTCCTTTGGCCGGCGATTGGGTTGACTCACCAAATAGTCGACCAGTCCCTTCCTCTCCTTAACTTCGTAGGGGCCCTGCCAGTGGGCAAGCAATTTAGAGTGGGAGGTAGGCACTAGGACCATGACCCGATCTCCCGGGCGGAACTCCCGAAGAGACGTGCCGCGGTTGTAGTACCGGGCCTGTGCTGCTTGAGCCTCCTCCATGTGACTTTTAAGGACAGGCCGAATCTTTCCAAATCTATCGCAGTAACTGCGCGATATACTCCAGTATGTTTGTGGAGGGAAGAGCCTCTTCTTCCCAGCCTTCTTTCAAAATATCTAATATGCCCCGAGGTTGTCGCCCGTACAGTAGTTCAAAGGGGAGAACCCGTGGAGGCTTGTGGGACTTCCCGATAGGCAAAAAGGACGAGGGGGAGGAGCTGATCCCAGTTCCTTCCATCCTCGCTGACCACCTTACGCAGCATTTGCTTGAGAGTTTGATTAAACCTCTCTACTAATCCGTCGGTTTGAGAATGATACACGAGGTCTTTAAATGCTTTATTTTCAGTAATCTGGCAGTCTCCTTGAACGTTTCCGAGGTGAAGGGGGTCCCCTGGTCTGTCAAGACTTCTTTGGGGATCCCCACGCGCGAATACCCCTAGTAATTCCGTGCGATGGCTTTAGAGGTAGCTGAGCGCAACGGAACAGCTTCGGGGTATCGTGTAGCGTAATCCACGAGGACTAAAATGTACTTGTGTCCTCGGGCTGAGGGCTCCAGGGTCCCACCAGGTCGACCCGATTCTGTGGAAGGAACGTCAATCAGTGGAATAGGAACGAGAGGAGCACGGTCCCTCCTAGGAATTTGTCGCAGTTGACACTCCGGGCAGGAAGCGCCAAAGCGGCGAACCTCCTCATTAATTCCTGGCCAGTAGAAACGGAGCTTGATCCGCTCCAGAGTTTTTTCGGTGCCCAGGTGGCCACCTAGGAGGTGGGCGTGTGCTAGCTCGCAGACCTGCCGCCGGAAGGTGCGCTGCACTAGCAGCAGCCTCGTCTCCTGCCCGTCATGCATTGCTACACGGTAAAGGAGGTCATTATCTAGCACAAAGTAGGGGCCCTGTGGCATCGACTGATTAGTGCGCTGGCCATTGACAAGGACCACTGCATTTTTTACAAACTTCAGGGAGTCATCATTCCATTGCTCCCTTCTAAAAGAAGCCGGCGTTTCTTTAAATTGGAACCGCAACACGGAGAGAGGGTCAGCGCCGACCTCAATGGGCGTGGTTTCTTCCCGCCGCGGCGCGTTGGTGGATGGCGTGTTAGCCAGCGGCGGCCCGGAGTTGCCACGTCAGTCAGGGCGACGCTTGCTCTCTCTGCCGGCTGATTACACGGCGTGGAGGCAGCTTGAGACGGGTTATCTCCGTCCATAACGAGGCCCAAATTAACCCCGGAGTGGTATGTGTCTCACCGCTTTTGATTTTAGACCAGTCCCGCCCTAGTATCACCGGGTGTGGAGGATCAGGTAGGACCGCTACGGTGAGTTCTGAACTGACCCTCCGTAACTGATGACACAGACGGCGGACCTGTACCAGCGGAGGTCTCCGTGGACACAGGTTATACCGGTCTTAAATTTTAGCCACTGTTGCGGTTGCACAAAGCGGCGGGCAACAATGGAAATGTTGCTGCGGAGTCGAACAAACCTGTGGTCTTGTGTCCGTTGGCGATCACCACGCCAGTATGTGGGACCGCCAACGGATTAGCGAGAGCACACCAACCCCTCCTCGCCCTCCACCTGCATTCCTCCTTGCCCCCAAGCGGTTTGCGCCGCGCCCGCTGGACGCCATCCGAGCTCCGGATTGTACAGGGAGGGGCTAGGTCTTGGAACATACCCCGGCTGGGTTTGACATGAGGACGGTTCTGCTCCCCCAGAGTGTGAGGCCGCCCTCTGCGTCTCCATAAGCTCTATGAGCTCAGACATGTTCTTAAACTGCCGCCCCAAACCGGCTGGGTGAAGCCACGGGAAGCGCTTCCAGGAGCAGATAGCAAGCTACCTGCTCTATTATTTGGTAGGGCGTGTTTTCAAATGGCCGTAGCCAATGCCCTACCATTGCCCATAAGGACCAGGCTTGTTGTTGGTCGGCCGCTCAGGGTCCAACCTCCATTTTTATTTTATTCACCTGCCAGTCTGGGGCACCCCTAGGTGGTAAATGGGGCTTTGGTTTCGCAGGGAGGCAGGCACTCTCCCCAGAGAGCATACTGAGTCCCTTTGCCTCCCCTCCAGGGCAGCCCAATTCTGTGAGCCCCACCCGCACACTCCCTGGCCTCTCCAGATGGCTAGTTATGAGTGCTGGGAGCGGAGCCCGCACCGGTCACGCCGACCACGGGCACCCTCCCGCCTGAAGACTCGGCCCCGGCACTCCCACCTGGGTATATTGCAGGTCCTGTCCCCTTCTCCTCTGGGACTTCTCCATCCTGCCGACTACGCCACTGTCACAAGAACGAGACATGGACAGATAAAGAGTTGGGGCAGCCACCCGTATATTGTGGTATCCTGGCTGCAAAGTCGTTTTTCTTGTAAAAATACAGAGCACTGAAGTGCATACAACCGAGTCCAAAACAAGACTGAGGAAACAAAGGAAAAGGGGCAGGTTTTAAAGGGGAGACAGGAAGTGAGGTCGTATGGATCTGGCACGTGGTCTTCCACCATTGGCTCAGAGCGGAGGTGACATCAGAGGGACTGGAGCTGGTGTGGCCGACTTCCATTGGCTCAGTCCCGGAAGTGATGTCAGGAGATCCAGGTGAAATCCCCCGGGGATGGTCTACAGGCAAGGAGAAAAGAGTCAGTGCACTCTGCCACACCCCGCATGCCTCCAACTGCCTTCACTCAAGCCCTTTAGCTGCCTCCCATGCGCGTGTGTGACAATATGAATTAAGGAAAAAATACTAAATAGAAAAGAAGGGCAGCACAATGGTGAACAGAGTCCTTACAGCACAAAAATCTAGGTATCTAGGATCATTGATGGTGAATGTAAGGAAGAGTATATCCTATCTTTCTTGATTTTATCCATGCACCCACTGCTGCTATAATAGACTCTGGCTTCCTATGATTTGGGATTTTCAGGTAAACACATCCACACTTCACATGCTATTTGTCTTTGCCCTTGTCACACATGTACGATTAGGAGGCAGCTAAAAGGACCAAATGAAGGTAATTACACACCAGGCCAGGGGTTGACGGGCGCACTAATCCTTTCTCTGTTATCTCTGCAGATCAAAATGGGAAATTCTGCCTGGCTCTGGTTCTGGCCATGAAGACATCACTTCCAGTTCCAGCTATGTCACTTCTGCTTCCAGTCCCCGGAGACATCACTTCCTGCCAGACATCTTAAAACCCACACCTCTTCCTGTTTACTGTCAGTCAAATGTTGGACTCAAACCAGTGCATACTTCTGCAACTTATTTGCCTTTGCAGCTGGGGCTCAAGTATACGGGTGGCTGCCCCAAACCTTTTTCTGTGTGTCAAGGCTATTTATTTCACACCCTGTACATGAAAGTTTATGAAATCCTGTGTAAAAAAATTGTAAAAGCCACAGACAAAAATGAAAAGTTAGCCGAGGTATACACACAAATATAGAGATAGTCTTTACAAAAAACAAACAGAGATGCTCCCGGTGCAGTAAGTCATTAGACATGGTTTCCAATACTCAATAACGACTTTCATTGATGAGGTTCTTTTCAGCTCACCCAGAAAGGAAAAAGCGGGACCTCCAGTTTGTTCAGGGAAGAAGCATCGCCACCGCTTCTGAGACAGAACGGTCCTGGAGGTAAAAGTGGAAAAGAAGTTGCCAGCTGTGATGGATGGCTGGCAGCTCAACCCAGCCGGGATGCCTTGAATAGAAGGATGGGGAAGGCACCTACTTGCCAACATTGCCTTCCCCCAAAACGCTAGATGGCAGCTCCTATGCAGTGTGGCCGTGCCCCGGATTCCTGCAGGGCATCCTGGGACTTGGAGTTTGGTTTCTCAGCCCTGTTGGGTGCCGTGGGTGCTGCCAGGGAGAGCTGTCGAAGTACCTGGGGACTCATCCTTTCCTTTTAGCCTGTAAGTACAAGGTAATCACGAGGACGGAAGCCCCAAAGTACTTCTGGGCTGAAGAAAATGTTAGCTCTACATTAGACCCGGAAGTGCCAGTCAGTCACGTGGTCGGAAGGACAAAAGCACTTCTGGGTCAAGGACTATTTAAAGGACTGATGGGAACCCAGCAAGCGAGCCAGAGTTGGTCAGTAGCAGACAGAGCTTGCTGGGAGGTGAGATTTGGAGATTTAAATATTATTGTGTTTATTTGTTTATTGTGGTGTTTTAGTAACGTGTTGTCAGTGTCTGTGTGTCAGGTTAAGTGCTGGTATAGCGCCATCTAGTGCTACACAGCATTTCCCTCTCTTGTCCATTTAGACCCTTTAGGTGTCTCCTAATTGCTTCTGTCTGACAACTATACAGTGTTCCTCATACTTAAGTCTTAGAGCATTATATCACATTTCATCAGTTATTTTTTCTAAAACTTGCTTTTAATCCCTGCAAAAATGTATTGTATATTGCTTACAGGTTTAAAATGTACAGTATATACTTTATAACTTACACATTGAAATTCTCCTTTGATTTCCTGATTAGTTATCAGCGGAGCTACCAAAAGTTACCAACTAGGTTGTTTTTTATGTACAACTGAAATAACTAACAGTTATTATTGCACTATATTCCTGCTAAATATTACAATATCATGATTTATTTTTTGTGTCTTTAGTAAGGTGTACCTTTAAACAGGCATGGGACTAATGAAAGAAATTAAATCTAAACAAGTCAAAGAGCAGAATGTGTTTGCTTTTACATAATCTACTTCACAATGTCATGCTAAGCACACAGCTATATCTAAACAATCAATAAATCATGAAGTTAGGCAGATTCTAAAATAGCATGTTATTAAAAAAATAGCATAAGTCAGAGTAGAAAGGATTTGGAGCAAAGAGAAAAGAAAACAGTAAATTCAGTTTTAGGGTCAATCCAGAAAATTAATTAATCATCCAATAGACTTAAATCTACTGGCAGTTCAGCATCATCAAACTACTGTAAAAATCCATCCATCCATCCATTATCCAACCCGCCATATCCTAACTACAGGGTCACAGGGGTCTGCTGGATCCAATCCCAGCCAACACAGGGCACAGGGCAGGAAACAAACCCCAGGCAGGGCACCCGCCCACCGCAGGGCGCACACACACACACCAAGGACAATTTAGAATCGCCAATGCACCTAACCTGCATGTCTTAGGACTATGGGAGGAAATCGGAGTACCCGGAGGAAACCCATGCAAACACGAAGGAACATGCAAACTCCACACAGGGAAGACCCAAGAAGTGAACCCGGGTCTCCCAACTGCAGGGCAGCAGTGCTACCACTACGCCACCGTGCGCACCTACTGTAAAAATACACATTAAAAAAAACTAAAATCAAGCGAACAGAACACTTATCAATGAGTATTCTGGAAGAACCCTCAGAGGAAGATAGGAATAGTTCAATCAATCAGCTTTTATTCAGTCACAGACTACTACATGGATTCATCTGTTGCAAGGCAAAAGAGCGTAGATTCCCCTTTTCAATTGGCTTTATATGTTTTCCCTCCCACCACCTTCCCCTTACTTATCAAAAAGAATAATATTGTTTACCTAAGCATTTCATTTTATTACGCAAATGGGCCATCTGTTTCTTTTTTGTGTCAGATGGACAGAAGGAAAGGTCATCTTACCTGTCTGTGTCTAACAGACACGTTAAGTAAGAGGAAATTGTCTTGGGTCAGCTTACTGCACCCTGTCTTATGACAGACGCATGTATGAATAACTTGCTATTATTGCAAAACAGCTTTGTCAGCTTTTAACTCTTAGTAGCTTGCAAGCAGTTATTTTTTCTTTCACAGTATAAACTGGTGAATCTCACCTTGTAACCAGTTATATGGAATATACTGTAACCTCTCATGACCTTAAACTGCATAACTGTGTTAGAAAATGAATTACTAAGATTACTGCTTTTAAATGTGAGGCAAAAGGGCCAACTCCAGAATGTTTAATGGGTGGTAAACATTTATCAGTATATTTGAAAGAGCAAGGAATGATATATGTTCATTCTGCTGTGTACTTAGAAAGGCACGTATGAGATGTTTTAGAAGTTTAGCATGAATAGAATTTAATTTTCAATTTCTAGTTTTCAACTAGTGTTATCAGGAATGAACTGAAGTTTGCTAAAGCACCTTTTAGGGACTGCCCAAGCTAAGAAAATTATAAATAGAAAAGGAGCACTCTTAAATTAATACCAAGTATGCAGGAAATAATCTTCCTCCACAAAACATGCAACAGCATTGATACCCCATATTCTCAGAGCACCTTCTACCAAATGTAACTGAATTATTGATCATACACTCAAGTCTGCAAATGTTGACTGGTGGACATACATGACAACTCAAGTATCTATGCAAAGAAAAACATGATTAGCTGTTCTATATCCAGGATGGAATGTCCTATTTCCTTCTGGAACTGAACTTCAGCTGTCTGTTTAACAGCCCTGAGAAGCCTGTCCAGGGATTCCGAACATATGACCCATCTGTATTTAGAACATATCTTCTTTAAAAATCGTAAGTAGTAGAGTGTTGTACCGTGTAAGCCATAGATTGATACAGGAGAAGTAGGATGAAATTACACCTTTTATTGGCTAACTAAATAGATTACAAATGCAAGCTTTCAAAGCAGCTAAGGCTCCTACATCAGGCAGGGTGTAAAGAATACCACCCCAGATGGAGAGCTGAAGGTCAGATGCTCTTAAGCAAGGTGTTGACATTTCCAGGTACATCTCTGAACAACATAATTCCATCCTTTTGACTGATTACTTGGTGCATATATTTGCCAATAAATCTTGCATGTATGGGCTGTTGGATAACCCTCCATGTTGACTTTTGGCATAATACTTCTGCTGGAAATGATTGATACCTGGAAAGGCTTGATTTGAAGAAACTGTCTGTTTCACTTATACATTTGAAATCAAGTCATATTATATTTGTGGTCTTGCAAAGAACACCAAATGGTAGCTTGTCATTGTCCCTGGTTCCACAGCAGCTTTTGACAAACGTCAGCAATTTAGTCTGTAGTCTTGTCATTTGAAGCTGTATATTGCTGACACTGTGTCAAAGAGATGTCAAATGATCACTGCTTGGGTGAGATGGGTTGGCTGAGATGGCTGCTGCAAAAAATATTTAGAAGGCTTAAATGTAAACAGAGACACCAGGGGCCTCATGTATAACGCCGCGTAGAACTCGCACTATAACATGGCGTAAGCACAAAAGCGAAATGTGCTTACGCACAGAAAATCCTGATGCAGGAATCTGTGCGTACTCCAACTTCCACGTTCTTCCATTACATAAATCCTGATCAGCGTGAAAACTAACGCTCGTGCACGCGCGCATTATGTAACGCCCCAAATCCTCCCAGAATTACGCCTATTTGAATATGCAAATCAATATAAATCGCCCTTAAGCGCAGCCTTCTGTGAAAAGACAATGGGAAAAGCACGGGGAAAATATAAGAATTTCAGCGAATACCAAGTGGAGGCAAAGGAAAAACATACTATTTGTTCAAATAAACCGTGGTATAATCAACAAAATGAAGTTGATCGAGTGACATAGCGTGTTGGAGAAACTTCAAAGCTCACATTCACAAAATCGCACAGTGCCGGAAATAAAAAAGAAGTCACATATCAAAGTTGCCGTGAAAAGAAGAGTTGTAAGCCCACTGTCTGAGTGTCATATGAAAGTTTATTAGGGTACAGAGAAAAAAGGCACACGGTAGGGAAAAAGCACGAAATGTCAACTTCAATCTCGACATTTCCACTTTAATCACATAGTTTATTTTGTCATTTAGTAGAACATTATAAACTTCATCTTAAAATCGTTTAATTAACCAGTTTCTCAAACGACATCTTAATTAAAGTAGCACGTTAAATGCTTTGTTTTGTATTTGATCTTCTACTCGTATGTGCTCTATGTGTGTGAATCACTACTTGCTTCTTAAACTGGCTCTCTTCCTCCAACTGGACACAGAATCCATTACATTCGTGATATTACAGCTCTCTAAATAACTAAAATACTGAGATGCATACGTGATGTCATTTTCATGATGATAGGAGTTAAAGCACGTTATTAAACATGTGTTTCACTTTGATGAAATAATTTATTGTCGAAATTTGTCGCATGCTTTTAGCTGTGTTGTTATTTTCTCTTTCTGTTTTATATTCAATATATATTGGCGTAGCCGTCACTGCAGTCAGTGCTTTTCTTTCCCAAGCAACCGATCACACACAATCAGCTCTGTAATAGACGTTAAGCCATCTGTAAGCTTAGCCGATTCTTCAAAAACGTTTAAAGAACACTGAAATATCTTCGTAGTACATGTTTAATTATTCTATCCTTCACGACACTCCCAGTGAAGAATATAGATTATTTAAATGAAGTTAAAGTTTTATGTGTATAATTTAACAAACATATTTTGCTGCATTTCACCTTAAAATGATATTGTCATCATATGTAAATATGCTTTATAAAGTGGCTCAGGTTGTGAGATATTATAACTATAGTGCAAGTTTACAGTGGGGTGATTGTACTTATAAGTACAAACCGTTCTACAAGGAGCAATTGATTGAGTGCATTTAAAGTTCTTGGGATGAAACTGTTTCTGAACCTGAGGTCTGTACAGGAAAGGCTTTGAAACGTTTTGCAGTGGCTGAGACAGCGTGTCCTTAAAGCTGTATACCGATAATTCTCTTTCCAATCAGCTGCTGCTGTGATTCACACTCAGATACAGTGATATAAATACTCTGAGTCGTGCAGTGAGAGTAATATGGAAAAGATGATCCGCTGTGGCAACTCCTAACGGGAGGAGCTGAAAGAAGAAGAAGAAGAAGAAGTGAGAGTAACAACGCTAAAGCAGTTATGGCATTTGGAATACTATGGCTGGTTCCTGGACCATTATATTGTTACGAGTTAATTACAATCAGATGCATTACACTAATAAACAATATGCGGTTAGTTTCTGTGTATTTATAAAGCCGCGTCATGAAAATAATGAGTAATCATACAAGAACAGTAGCACTGCTTTGATGCTGGGTGCCGCCAGTTTGCAAAACCGAGCGAGAACTTGCGTCGCGACAAGGCATGAGGTACCGTGGAAAAGTGCGTGGCTTTACGCCAAGTGTAGGTTTTATACATCGCGATTTGAACGTGGAAAAGTTCTTACGCAACATTTCTGTGCGTACGCACCGTTTATACATGAGGCCCCAGGATACTTAGGATTAGACAGAGACATTTAAAATCAGGAAATAATGTGAATTGTTAAAAAAAAATCTTTATCAATCTCTATTGCTTTCCAGAAAAGGGTGTTAACTAATCTTTGCACTCATGTCCTTATTTGGAGAGATGTGAATGTCTACCTGGTTATCCAATTTCAGATCTGCACAAAGTACATATTAAAAAAGGACACTACAAAAAAATAAAATCTACAGAAGCAAAGGAGAACTGAATAGAATAAACTTGCAAAGAAAGGAAGTTCAAAAAGATAGAGATTGGTTTTAGATCTTATGTGAGCCCCATTACTCATTTTAAGATTTTATAATGGAAACATATCTACTGTGATGTCACATGCCAATCCATAACAACATCTGAAGCATCATGTAGTCATTCTTATCATGATGGGCCTATCATCAGAAAAGATCAAAAGGAAAACATGGAAAATCACCACTTAAACAAAACAACATATAAAACCAAATATGTTACATAGGAAATTACACCAAAGAACTGCAGAAATGTTCCCAGACAATTGTTAATAGCACTAAGTCAAATGAATTTGTTTTGTGAGGACTAGATACTGGTTATTGATAGATGAATCAGATATAAAAACTTAGACCATCAATATTGAAACACATATGTCAGCTTACTGTAACTGTTCAAGACATTTCACTTAATATACTTTCTTTTGAAAATATAAAATATCCTTATTACTTTAAAAATCAAGAACATTAGCCAAATAGTAGGCAGCAGTATTTGTATGGTACAGTACAATGAATCTGAATATATAAATGAGAGATTTAAGTCTTTGATTATTTATAAATGTGAACACCTTTCTGAAAACATGTTTTTAGTTTGTCATTATAGGTTATTAAGTACTGCTTGATTGGCAAAAAATGTTTCTGAGTCTGCTGTACCTATAGTTTTTATTACAGACTCAGAAGTAGGAAACGCTTGTCCAAAGGAACGTAGCAGTTGAACACTTTTATTGCAAAAAATTTCTTTTGATTACCAGAAAATTTAATTGGATGTTCAAATCCTTATCTGAAACTCCTGTCATTTTACTTTTCTGAGAAAACCAACAAAATATAATATTTTGTATAATGTAATAATATTTTGTGAACCAAAATGAATCAAAAGCCTTTACTTTCTTGACTTTTTTCTTCACTTTGTTGTTTCTAAATATTTAAATAAAAAAGATTCCGTATGATAAAACACACAGATAGAAACAGTTTGCTGTTTGTGATTAATTAAATGTTGGCTAAGAAAAATGAAACGATTAATTTAAAAATCTTAATAACCAAATTAATTAAAGTTAATGCTGATATTGAATAGATGATCATAACATCTTAAAACGATGCAAGCAATTAGCATTTGAATATAAAATAATTAAAATCTACACTATTTTCACTTTTTCAGACATACATACAAAGCTAAAGCAAGCCCAATGATAATAAGTTAAAAACACAACAGGGTTAACATCACCTTTTAACTACCAAGTTTAATTGGACATAGTGTTTTTGTTTGAGAAGCCTTTGAATGTGACACTAGTAGGCTGGTTGATTTGTGTGTTGATGCCACACATATTTAATTTCCTTCGCAATGGTACTGTTTGATGACAAAAGAAATGAACTGGGATCTCTGGTCAGTTGAAGAACTGGTGTCAGCTTCCTCGACCACTTTAAAACGCGTAAACATATGCATTTTGCATTACAAAAGTAGAGCTCTAATACTAAAAAGGACACAAATTTTGAACATAGCAGGAGGATGGAGGGCTCTAATAAAGAAAAGAAAACTGACATTCAGGCTTACTCACTGTACATAGACCATGTGCATAGACACAGAGCTCAGAAAAGATTTAATGGGGGTGTTGTTTGCATTTCCTGCAGTAAACCTAAAATAAGACAAGAAACCCTGTTAAACAACATCTACAATACTATATTTCTAATGTTCAGCCAACAAATTGTCTCCTATGTGTGACAATATAAACATTTATATTGTCACATGTGAGATTGCAAGACAGTTTGTGGGCTTATTAAATAGTAATTCCACTCCAAGTTAATGGTTGTCGCTGCAGCCAAATTCTTCTCCTCCTTTTCCCTAACAGATATAATGACCAGAAGCATTAGTGACATCACTTCATGGTCACAAACACCTGAACTTGCCTCTTCTGCCATGGCTTCCTCTTAAGGGTTTCCATCACCATCTTGAGTCAGTAATCTTATTTTTGTTTTTTCGTCAGGATTTATTATTCAGAAAACACAGGAAAAGGTTTGGGGGCAGCCACCCATATATTTAAAGTATGGCTGCCAAAGATGAAGGTTTAAATCTCAGTCCAAAAAATTAACAAACAGACAGGCAAACATGGCAGTTTTAAAGTCAGACAGGGGAAGTGACGTCATCGGGCCTGGAACCCGAAGTGTTGTCATTGAATCCAGGTGGAATTCCCCGTGGTCGGTCTGCCGATGAAAAAGTGAAAGGATCAGCCCACTCTATATGCTATACCCTGGTCTGGCATATAATTACCTTCATTTGAGCCCTTTAGCTGCCCCCATGTGCACGCAGTGCACTACAAGCCTTGTAAGCCTGTGCTGTAAAAGCCTGGGGTCCTAGAAACTCCTTCTCGTCAGAAAATAAACTGAAATGCAGAGATGTCAGGTAACTGAAAGGAACTACTCTGGGCATCTCTCTCCTAGGAGGATTTGATTTGCCGATGTGCTCGCATCGCTTGTCCATAAGTGGTGGGAGGAAAAGTCAAAGGATACCAGTTTGCTGATGTTAGCTGGCTAAGACTTTTGTCTTTCTTCTGAGGTTTTGTTTTAGCACATGCTCACATTGCTTGTGTATTAGTGGCAGGAGGAAAAGTAAAAGGAACGCAGGTTTGCCGATGTAGCTAAGCTGATGTCTTTCTTCTGAGGTTTCATTTTGCTGGCGTGCTCGCCTCAATTGTGTTATTAGTGGCTAAGTGAGTTGTCTGTTTCCTCGGAATTGGAGCCCTTACCCCGACTCCACCTCTCACTTCCGAAAGACACACACGCACTTCCACGCCAGATGTTTATATACAAGATATATAACTATAAATATATTGTGGAATATGGCCGGCCAGTCATCCCGGCCAATACCCCCAGGCCGCCAGGTAGAGCCCTCCCTGCAGCATGGAGGTGCCCTGAATGCCAGCAGGAAATTATGGACATTGGAGTTTTCATCCACAGACCTGCTGGATACCACAGGGGCCCCTAGAGGACGCTGCAGGGATGCCAAGGACTGTTACATGCTCTATAACCCAGAAGTAAGTCTTAGTCACAGCGACAGGGAAATGACGTACTTCGGGTGAAGAAGAGGACTTTGATCTGACCCAGAAGTGCTAGGAAGTCATGTGGACTGAGGGAACAGAAGCACTTCCGGGTCACGGACTATAAAAGACTGTGAGAGATTCCAGACGAGTGAGCTGAGCTGGGTGGCAGGGTAGCAAAGCGTCTGGGAGAGTGGAGGATTTATTGTTATTGTGGATTTGTTTATTTATATGAGTATTGTGGAGTGGAGGGTGTTTTGTGCACTGTTGGGTCCAAATAAAAATTATTTTGGACTTTTACCTGGTGTCTGGCGTCTGATCAGAGAGTTCAAGGGACGACAAGCCCCCTATCTGCCACTATATATATATATATATATATATATATATACTGTATATATATATACATATATATATACAGTATATACATACGCACTACCAGTCAAAAGTTTTAGAACACCTCAGTTTTTCCATTTTTTCTTCAAATTTTCTAAGCTTAATCAGCTGAAATGCAATGAATGAGCTAAAATAACAAAATAGTGAGCAGTAAACTGTCTGATGTTTACATTTAAAGTTTAGGTTAGGAAAAACTGAAAAAAAGAAAATTTCGGAATATTACAAATGGACCTTCAGGGAACAACGAATAGGTTATAACCTACAGATGTTCTACAGTAATTAAATTAAATTAAGCCTTGCAAGATGAAGTAAATAATTTGCACAGGTGTTCTAACCTCTGTTGATTACTTAAAAACTGTTTGTGTTAAAGCAGAGCTGGAACAGACTTTGTTACTACACCCTCTGAAGTACTACTTGGACAATATTACATAGTGGAATGTTGTACATTCCAAAGATAATGGCAAGAAAAACAGCAATTAACAAATCACATGAGAAAGAGCATTATTACCCTTAGAAGTATAGGCCTTTCATTTAGAGAAATTACAAAATAATCAAAGTGTCAGTGAGTACTGTGTCCTACACAGTTCAAAGGCAGGTGGAAACTGGAAGAAACTCTGATAGGAAGAGATCTGGCGTATCTAAAGTCACAACCCAATCAGAACACAAGTTTCTGAAACAAAAATGGGGCCTTGAAATACTAGCTGTGGACTACTGCACACTGGAAGAAAGTCTTGTGGACTGATGAATCAAAATTTGAAATCTTTGGTTCATCACACAGGGTGTTGGTACACCATCGAGTTGGTGAAAGGATGGTTCCTCAGTATGTGACACCAACTGTCAAACATGGAGGAAGAAGTGTGATGGTCTGGGGTTCTTTTGTTGGAGGCAGAGTTAGTGACTTGCACAAAGTGACTGGCATTCTGAATTAAAAGATTTACCACAGTTTGGCTGTTATATCAGCAAAAGGTGGCTACTTTGATGAATGAAAATTTTAATAAAGGTTTGTACACTTAATGATTCCTTGAATTACTTTTATTTGCTATTGTTTATTTGTCCTATACCTTGATTTCATGAAACATTAAGATATTAAACTACATGCATTTCCATGAAAACTGAAAAACAGGGGTGTTCTGAACACACCCCTAGAAGACACGGACACTCCCCAAAAACCCCCTCTTAAAAACGCTAATAGACTTTCATCACATTGCTCCCTTTACTTGAGGCTGCTCTGTCGCGTGATATGCTTCTCGACGGCACCGCATATCTGAAAGCCTGAACAGCACCTGTCCTTTTGGCTGATTGTTTGTCTGTCTATCTCCTCCTCAGACATCCTCTGCTCTTGTTGGGGGACCCTCCTGACGCCCATCCCTATGAAGAGAAAGATATGTTTGCATTCTTTTAATTGAGAGATGGAACTGTCATCTATGTCTTGAAAAGGAGCATGTTTAAATTTTTTGAAAGAGACAAACGCTCGTTTGCAGTGTTTGAATAAAGTTTTGATCTCTACAATCTCCTGTATTTCTGTGCAAATCAGGACTCCAAGCGTGACAATATCTTGTCACACACAGGCACATGGGAGATGGTTTGCAGGCTCAAATGTAAGTCTTTCTCCACTGAACCAATGGTTGGGACTGTCCTCTGATTCTTCTCCCATTTGTCTCCCTCTGCAGACCACCTCCTAATGATGTAATTTCCGCTTCCAGGAAGTTGCAGTCTGATGATATCATTTCTGGTTCCATTCCCAAGATTTCCATTTCCTCAACTGTAAATCCGCCATATTTTGCTAACCTATTCAGTTCTGTTTTGAACTTGAATCTGTAAAGACCCTCATTAACCCTTAACATTCTCTATTATACAGGGACGGTTTCCCAAAACCTTTATGCTTGTTGTTGTCTCTCTATATATATATTGTGAGCTGGAGGGCTGATTGCACCCCAAATAGAGACAGACGCCCTGGGAAAACCACAAACCCTGAAACACTGACTAACCTCACATTGCTCCTTATCCTTGCACTATAACGCTGTAATACAAGCCTTGCACGGTACTCCGCGACTTATAAGCCTTTGGCGCCTGTCAGTTTTGGAATTGATTGTTTGCTTTTATCTCTCTCTGCTCCTAGCGGAACTGTCATCTCTGACTTGTCATGGAGCACGTTTAAGCTCATGTGTTTGTAGTGTTTGAATAAAAATCCTTCTTGTTTCTACGACCTCCTGTGTCTCTGTGCAAACCTGTGAACCAAGCGTGACAAAGATATATACATCATCTAGCCATGGCATTAAAACCACCTGCCTAATATTGTGTAGGTTCCCCTTGTGCTACCACACCAACTCTTACCCATCAAGGCATGGACTCCAGAAGACCCCTGTAGGTGTCCTGTGTTATCTGGCACCAAGATGTTAGCAGACAATCCTTTAAGTCTTGTAAGTAGTGAGGTGGGGCCTCCATGGATTGGATATGTTTTTCCAAAACATCTTCAGATGCTTAATTTAGATGCCAAGTCAATACCTTGAACTCTTTGTCATGTTTCTCAAAACCTTTCCTGAGCAATTTTTGCAATATGGCAGATTACATTTGTGCCATCAGGGCATGCTATTGACATGAAGGGGTGCATGTGGTCTGCAACAATCTTTAGGTAGATGGTAAGTGTCAAGTAGCATCCACATGAATGCCAGCTGTAGTTACCACATGGACTGGACCGGCATTGCAGCCAGAAGTGGGGATGGTTCCTTACCCGGACATAAGGCTCCTGGAAACAGACAGATATCCCGGCAAGGGAAAAGAGAGGGACCAGACCTGGAAGAGATGGCCGGACCAGATGAACATACATTCCACTAGAAGACTTTTCATTCTACCCAGGTGCTAAATGGCAGCAACCCTTCATATCTGTGCCCATTCAGGAACCAACAGGGAATGCCAAGTGTTGTAGTTTGGCAGCACAGCTCTGCTGGAGCCCGTAGGTGCTGTACATTGTAGGTAGAGAGTTGCATTCCCTAATAAGTGGGACTTCCGTATAATCCTTAAGAACTTCCATTGGGCAATGGCCCTGGCACTGGAAGTATTGCCAGGTTCGTGTTAAAAAGGAATGCACTCCCTTATCCAGGCGAGTCGGAGCTGGGAGGATGTAGAGCTAAACTCGACTGGAGGAGGGCAGTACGATAGTGAGAAAATTGTGGTTTGTGTAAAGAAATTGCTTCTGCTTATGCCACTTTGTGGATGAATTTGGGTAAATAAAAAATTCCTTTATTTGCACTCAAGACTCTGTGTGATCGTGTTTGGGTTTTTGGGTCTCCTTGACGCACCTGGTTCCATCACACAGGATACTGCACTGCCCAGAGCATCACACTGCCTCCATGGGCTTGCCTTAATTTTTTTTTTTTTTTACTAACCATCATTGTACATGTACTAATTTATTTTACTTTATTGTGAAAACCTGATGCAAAAGCCATTTTTGTCAATATTTATAACAATTTACAACAATACACACTGTCATTTGAAAGAGGTTTATAGCATAAATACTTTTTAATTCAAGAGCTAAAAAAATACACCCAGTTTTCTTTCATATTTAAAACTTGCACAATATTTTAATGGCCAAATAGCCTAGTATTTAGAAGTCAGTCAGTCAGTCATTTTCCAACCCTATTAGGAAAAATGAAACTGAAGTCATCTTTTGAAACCATTATAAAGCGATTGGAAAATCACTGGAGATTAACTTTTGTCTACAGGACAACTTAAATAACTTTCAAAAACAGATCATGGAGAAACCTAGAAAACTGAATTGCAAGTAAATTTGGAAAGGTTTCTAGGATGCTGACTTCACCATAACAATAATTTACAGTGCTATATCCTGCCTACCAATCCGAGATATAAGTCTTAAGCTTATTTTTTGGTCTTTTTATTTATTTTTGCTTCATTACCATAAGGTGTTACACCTTCAGATCCCACCTGGACGATTTGCACAACTCTTTAAATGTCAAAGTCAAGAAAAACAGAAAAAGAAAAGTATTAAGGATAGCTGTCTAAGATCCAAAGCTTAAGTGAGGCAGCAAAATGGTATTTACTGTATAAAACAAGCTTGTCCTATAGAATGGAGATTGAAATGTTACTGCATTTTTAACATAAACTTGATTACAATATACAATATATTTTTTCCAACTTGAAACTAAACATATTTATGTGCTAGTGAAACTTTTTATGCATATTCTCATGATGATCTGTTGTGAGAGTTGGCAAATTATTGTTAATGAAGTAATAATTAATGTCCAGTGAATGAAATTAATTTAGCATGTGCTGTATGACTCAGAAGTGTTAAGCTCCATTTTGTTAGAGTGAACTTGTTTCAAGAATCTTCTTAATCCTCTTTTAGTGACAGAGACTGGGAGCCTTGTTTTGCAACTAGAGTAAATGCTGTAAAGTACCACAGTATTATACAATGGGCTAAAATGTTTTTTGTTTAAGAATTTAAAAAATATCTGGCAATTGGGAAGGGATGGTGTCAACATTAAGTGCTATGAAATTTGATGCCTAGAATAACTATTGTGACCAACAGGGGGCACCACTGAGCCAATAAACCCCAAGACACAGCTACATGGCAAACAAAGCATGTTTTTATTTTACAATACCTCCACATACCTCCAACTTTTCCTCTACAGCAAAATACATTGTGTTCGTGTCTCCTTCCACATCTCCCATGTAGTCTCATCAACGCTCTTCTTGTCTCTGAATGCTCATGCAAGAAACTCAGCTTCTTTTATGTCAGAGCATTGCACATTGGAAGCAATTCTGGGTCAGTTGGAAGCCCTTCAAAGATGATATAATGATTTCTTGCGGCTCCCCTGAAGCACCTAAGATCCTGGGACTGCAGTTCCCAGCCTGCCCTGCAGGTATCCATATAGAGTACCATGAGTGGGATGCTGCCATCATCTGCACAGGAGGAAGACATAACTTCTGGTAGCAGCCATCTTCGGTTTACCAAGCAGACATTGCATCCTGGCAAGAATCTGCACCTGTCCTTCCATTATGGTCTCCCACACTGGTCAGGACACCAGTCTATCCAACATAGCAGTCATTCCAGGTTTACACTATTTCAAGCCATCATTTAAATTGGTAATGTACAAATATTATGTATATTGTAAGCTTACCATAATTGATCTATTCAATAAAAGTTGTCATTTTTGAAGCTAGTATTATCAAATTTTATATTTTTAATTGAATTTAATATGTGTTAAAGTCTATATTGTAGGTTTAATATATCCATCCATTATCCAACTATCCGCTATATCCCAACTACAGGGTCACGAGGGGTCTGCTGGAGCCAATCCCAGCCAACACAGGGTGTAAGGCAAGAAACAAACCCTGGGAGGGCACCAGCTCATCGCGAGGGCGCACACACACTCACCCCACATTAGGGACAATTTAGAATCGCCAATGCACCTAACCTGCATGTCTTTGGACTGTGGTAGGAAACTCACACAGACACAGGGAAAACTTGCAAACTCCATGCAGGGAGGACCCAGGAAGTGAACCTGGGTCTCCTAACAGCGAGGCAGCAGCGCTACCACTGCGCCACTGTGCCACCAGGTTTAATATATTTGAGTTGTATTTTTCTGTTTCCACTATGAAAAATTACTGGCATTCACTAGTGGTAATACTTTTAATTCAATAACTAAAAATCTGTGTTTTCTACCTTAAATATGCTAAAATGGATTGAGTCTCCTAGTGGCATTTATCAACTGAAAACCAATTACTGGATATTTCCTTCCTACTTATAGGAAAAAACCCACAGCATTTGCATTAGAGTCACATTCATTGATGGAATGATTTAATAATATTTAGATATACAAAGAAATTAATGTAATACCTTGAATTATGTGTTTGTGTTATGAAAATTCATCATATGAAGAGATTTTCAAGAATGGTTTTGCTCTGCAAAGCAGGGATATCCTATAAATACATACATTTTATATATATACTGTGCTGGGCTGGCACCCTGCCCGGGGTTTGTTTCCTGCCTTGCGCCCTGTGTTGGCTGGGATTGGCTCCAGCAGACCCCCGTGACCCTGTAGTTAGGATATAGCGGGTTGGATAATGGATGGATTTTATATATATACTGTGCTAGGCTGGCTCTCTGCCCAGTTTGTTTCCTGCCTTAGCCCTGTGTTGGCTGGGATTGGCTCCAGCAGACCCCCGTGACCCTGTAGTTAGGATATATTGGATAGTTGGATAATGGATGGATGGATATATATATCCTGGCAGGAAGTCAGGAAGATCTCTGACCCAGATGGGAGGCCCCAAGTATATAGAAAGGAATCCTGGCCAACAGGAGGAAGGAGGTCGCTCTTTGGAAAAGGTAGCCCTAATGGATGGATGGACATCCCAGCTGGACATGATTCCAGGACAGGGAAAGACTGTCACAGAGGGTTATTTATTCCCCCCAGGTGATAGATGGTAGCAATCCTCCATATTGGCGCCCATTCAGGAACCAGCAGGGAATGGCCGGTAGTTGTAGTCCGGAGAGCAGCTGCGCTGGGTTTTGGGGTGCTGCTCCCTGCTATATTGGACTTCTATACAACCTGGAAGTACTTCCATCGGTCAGTAGCCCTGGCACTAGAAGTACTCACAGGTTCTTGTCCAGGTGAGTCAGAGCTGGGAATAAGGAAAGCAACACTCAACTGGAGAAGGGTAGTTCGGTGGTGAGAGGGGAGAGTATTGGGAAGAGATAAAGAGAACCTGTGCTTTTTATCTTTGGAGGTATCGTGTTTGGGGTTTTGGTCTCACTGGTGCCCTGGTCCCATCACAATTTATATATAAAATATATTGTACAGTGCAGGGGTGGAGGAAGACTAAGGCAACAGGTAACGTGGACAAGGTGGGAGAGTACTCTCCAGTGAAAGATCACCCTGGTTGGACATCATGACGGAGATTTCTTTCATGTCCGGTTCCTGGTGCAGGTGGTCTACGATGCCCCTGCCAAACCCAGCAAACCTCCATGTCTGGAGGGAAGAGTGAAACACCCTCCTCTAAGGCTCTGGCAGATGGCTGCTACCATTGGCACCATGACAAGACGCTCAAGGCAGTTACTAAAGCTTGGCTTCAACTATCAACACAAACAAACTCCTCCACGGCTCTAAGAAGGCAGTTACTTTGTTAAAGCGGGAGAGCAATCCCAGGTAAAGGCAGTAATAACAGGCCTCTTCAACATAGCCTCTGACTGGCAGCTTCAGGCTGACCTGGGAAAGCAGATAAAGTTCCTGCAGCAAATCGTAACAGCATCACTCTGGCCAGACATGATCATTGTTCATTTACAAAGACAGCAAGCCTGCCACCTCTGTGTTTTCCACTTTCTGTCCACCTGCACACACTGAAAGCTGGTGATGTCCACAGTAGAGTCAGAAATAAGCTTGTGCGCCATGTCTCAGTAAAGAACATTACGCTGCACTCATGAAACTTCATGTTGTACTTAACCAGCGCACACTCATTTATCTTGTTTTCCAGAAATCTAACATTGCCCATAAGAATGAAGGGAGATACGGCTTGTATCTTCTTCTCACCTCACTCGTATTTGCCTTACTTGCCTGTTGCACATCTCCACCTGCTTGTTTCCATCAACATTTTGCTCATCTCTGGCAACCCCCTTTCATGTACTCTGCTACTTCTGGCTGCAGTACGATCAACTGATTGTGTGGAGTAAAACAGGAACCAGTCCATGTTGCTTGCCACCTTGACAATAGTTCAGGCAAATCAAACAAGTTGCCACAAAAATAAAAACATGACAAAAACTCTCTCAAACCTCATGGTTAAAGAGGGCTCCACTTATGAAGACTAAATGACACTATAAACTATTGCAAAGAAGACAAAAACAGTCTCAAAAACACTAAAATATGTAGACAAAACACAGAGCAGTTGTAATGAGTTTTTGCAAACTTTTTTAACAAAAAGCAATTTCAAATTTAAAAATGTCTGAGTTTCAGTGGTTTAAAATAAAAAATTTCACAAAGTCAGTGAAGAGTTTGTCATTTGGTAAAATTAAAAATTGGTACAAACAACTGAATACTTTTGCTACTATAATGAATGTTCACAACTATTCATCAAAGTTGTTAAAATTTTTTCTTTCTTTTTTAATTTTATTAATTTTACTAGAAAATACCACCATGAGAGAAGTAATGTGTTAAAGAAGTTATGAAAAAGAAAAAGGAAGCATTTTAAAAAAAACATAACATGATTGTCAATGTAAGTGTTTTGTCACTGTTATGAGTGTTGCTGTCATATATATATATAGCAAAATACCCGCTTCGCAGCAACGTCACGTGTTAAAGAAGTTATGAAAAGAAAAGGAAACATTTTAAAAATAATGTAACATGATTGTCAAAGTAATTGTTTTGTGTATTTGGCGGCAGCGTCACAAAGTTATTTTTTCTAGCTGCATCAGAAAATGTACCACTGACGTCTGACACGCCTCCTTTTACTATTTTCTCAGCTTGATTGCTGCTGTCATAATGGGTTTGAGTCTACATATATATATATATATATATATATATATACTAGTAGAATACCCGCGCTTACGAACGGAGAAGTAGTGTGTTAAAGAAGGTACGAAAAAGAAAAGGAAAAATTTTAAAATAACGTAACATGGTTGTTAATGTAATTGTTTTGTCACTGTTATGAGTGTGCTGGGATATATATATATATAGCAAAATACCCACGATTCACAGCGATGTCATGTGTTAAAGAAGTTATGAAAAAGAAAAGGAAACATTTTAAAAATAATGTAACATGATTGTCAAAGTAATTGTTTTGTGTATTTGGCGCAGCGTCACAAAGTAGTTTTCGCGGCTGCATGCAGAAAATGTACCACAGCACGTCTGGTACGCCTCGTTTACTGTTTTCTCACAGCTTGGATTGCTGTCATATATACACACACACACACACACACACACACACACACACACACATACATACATATATACATACATACATACACATATATATATATATATATATATACATATATACACATACATATCTTCATATCTACATATCTATATACATATCTACATATACACATATATATATATATACATACATACCTATCTACATCATATATACACACATACATACATACACACACACAAATTATATATATGTGTGTATGTATGTATGTATGTATGTGTGTGTATATATATATACACATACATATACTTGTGTGTATGTTTGTATGTATGTGTCTATATGTGTGTGTATATGTTTGGTCACTGAGTGCAAGGGAAAAATAATAAATTATAGTCTATAAGTTATTAAACAGTAAAACATTAACGTTTTAAGAAGTACAGGTACATTGAAATTACATTTTCTATGTGAACGCTTCAAATTTGTGCCTCTGGTAATGTGCCTTACCGGCATTTTAAAAAAAAATTAGTTTTTTGTCCCCTGCGGGGTTAAAAAAAGGCTTTGGTTTGGGGAAAAAGGAAAAAAGGGTAAAGAAAGGAAAGTTGCCTTTTTTTTTTAAAATAGTATAAAAGATGTGTTGCTGGCGTTATGATGCCTTTTTGGGGCAGTCCCGGGGGGTCTTGTAGACTGGTGAGGGTTCCCCCCCATTAAACGGGGTTTTATGGCACTGTCAGTCCTGCACTTTTTGGTGGGTTTCCATAATTTAGGTGAGGACCCGATAATGTTCCCGGGAAAAAAAAGTGGAATGTTAATATTATTTTGCGTGGGTAGAAAAGGGGTCCCCTGGGTTTTCACTTGTCTTTGGGGTATAAACGAGGGGGGGATGGAAAAAAAAATTTGGGGGCTCACTTTGACTTAAGGGGGAAAACGAGTCAGCGGTCCCAAAGGCCAACAAGTTTTTGGTGGCGTCGCTGGCTGCTCGACTTTGGTTTGGGGAGGAACCCCTTTTTTACCCGTTCAAGGGTATCAAAAAATCTCAGCGCCCTTTAAGGGTTTTTTCATATATATATATATAGAAAATACCCAACCGGCCGAGAATAGTGTGTTAAAAAATAAGAAAAAGAAAAGGAAACATTTTAATAATAACGTAACATGATTGACATTGTCATGAGTGTTGCTGTCATATATATTCCTGCCCCAAATAAGTCACCCCCCTTTTTTCTTACTTTTTTCCGTTTATTTAATCATGGCTAGTGGGGAAAAATTATAAAATGGAAGGAGGATGGCTTTACCAAAAAATTTATGGCCAATCGATTATTCATAAAAAACTTGAATTGGGATCTGTTTTTTTGGGGTTAAAACCCCTATTTTTCATACTTCTTCTCAAACCAAGGGGTTTTGGGTTTAAAAAGAAACTGATGCGCTGATCAATGTAATCCGTGTACCGGGAAAACATGCATTGAAAAAGCTCCCTTTTTTTTGTAATGAAAATGTGATTAAATCATTATTTTTAATTATGGGGCACAAAAGCCGGCTTTCGGCTGTGCTTGTGCTAAGAAAAAGGGAAAAATTTTTAAAAAAAACGAAACTTTCCCAAAGTGACCTTTTTTAAGTAGTGCCTGGGGGGATTCAGTGTGGAGAAACTCTAGAGACAGCGGGGTAATTTAAATTTGTGGATTTTTTTGTGAATTTGGCGGCAGTGTGACAAAGTTGGGGAAAACGGCTTTGGGGCGGGGCCCAAACTCAGAAACAAAATGAGGTGAATGGGGGGGAGATGATGACGCCCCCCCCCCCCCCGCCTTAACTGTCAATCCCCCCAAACACAGTTTTCGGAAAATTTATAAGCACAGCCTTTGACCAGCAATTTTATCTTGGGTTTCAAAGTGTCAAAAATGTCGTTTTTACCCCTGCATCCCTCATTAAACTTGTATCCCATTAGCCATGGGGATGAAAACCCCCAGCGGCAGCCTGTCTATGAACTTAATTTAAAAATTTAGGGTTTTTTCACCGGGTTTGTTTCTGAAGTAGCTGCAGGCATGAATATGTTTTTAGAGTAAAGTGTCACCGCCGGGTTTTTTATTGTTTCGTTTTTTCAATTGTATTTAAAGGGTGTTTTTTTCCCGCGCCTTTGGGCCTTCCCTTTCCCGGTTTTCTTAAAGCTTTACAGTCAAATTTCCCCGGATTACGTGGGGGGCGTGATGATGTTCACAAAAACCCCCCCCCACATTTCGAGCTCAACTCCCTTACATTTATATGGAGAAAATAGCTTCCATTTATGACCATTAAAGTAAATTTAAAAAGAAAACCCCCCCAACTTTTGTGGGGGAAACTGTAAGGGAATGAGCCTGCCAAAATTTTAGCCTTCTACCAACACGGGACCCAATTTTTTACAAAAAAAGTATTGAAAAAAAAGTCGACCCCCACCCCTGGGAAAAAGAGCATGGTCAACGGGTAAAATGTAAAAGGGTTGTAAACATACCTTTAAAAGATGAGGGTTTAAAGGCCAATAGAGATGAAAAGGAGAAGAAAAAAAATGCAAGATAATTGCTTTCCTGCTTTTTAAAAGCTAATTTAAAATATTATTGATTAAAATCCTGCCAGGTTTTAAAAAAAAATTGTACAGATCCTCTAGCTAAATATTAGATTTTTTCCCAAATTTCAAATAGTAGAAAACATTGGTTTCCCACTGACTTAAAAGAGGAGGAAAATTAGGGTTCTTCCAGTTTTGCAAAAAAAAGTCTGTGTGCCAAAAATGTTTGAATGCAATCACAGTTTGTTTGTCCTTCTCCACTTTTTAAAACCCCGGGGAAAAAATTAAAAAACACCCCAAAACAGGTTTAAAAGGGGGAAGGTTTTGGGCAAAAAAGCTGTCTGAAAGGGAATTTTAAAAATATTTGGTCCCAAAAATTTTTTAATTTGGTACAGGCCCAAAACATAAGGGGAATTTGGGGGCTTGGGGCTTGATTGCAGCGTTAAAAGGTTGGGTCTTGCCCTGGGAAAAATTTTGGGCAGTTTTAGGCGAGACAGATGTGCTCAATATATACTTTTGAGTTGAATAATTGTATGTTTTTCTCATATGGAGTCCTTTCATTTTTCTACTTTCCACTCCTTTTTTGATATATTGATTAAAAGATCTTTTTCCCCTTATCCTCTTGGATCTTTGGGAAAGGGGAAGGGCTGTAAAATAATTTTTTATATTGCAGAGATGGTGTCTAAGTCCCTTTTAAATTGAGCAATATTTTTTTTAGCATGGGCGAGGGTGCAAAATAGGGAAAAAAGGATAGTTCTGTTTAAAAAGTTCTAGTTTGAAGATAGTGAAAGAAATGTGTAGTGGGAAAATTGAATTTGGGAAAAGTATTTTTCATAGGATGCAAGATGTTGTCTATATAAAAAATCTAACAATTTTTAAACACAAAATTTTTTCCCGATATTAAAAAATGCAAAATGTTTGCGAGGGTTAAAAAAAAGGGGGTTTTTCTTAAAAGGTTCCACAGATAAAAAATTTTGATCTTAAAATGCTTTCACATTGGTTCCAAAATTCTGAGTGAGTGAAGCACAATTGGGGGTTTTTAGTATATTGGGATAACTTTGCATTTATTGGGGGGGCCCAAAACAGGGAATAAAAAGTACTGAGGATTCTACTTCTATTGCACCAGGCCTGTGTATGTTTTTCTATTTTTGTCCCGGTTTTTATTTTGTTTGCTGCCCAGTAATAAAACTGAAATCTGGTACAGCCATGCCACCTTCTGCCTTAGGTCTTTGTAGGGTTGTTTTTTGGATATATGGGTGTTTTGAGTTTCAAAAAAAATGAGGTTATTTTTGAAACTAATTGCTTAAAAGTGATTTATTGATGTAATTCGGAATGTTTTTAAAAAAAAGAAGCTTTGGAAAAAATATTCATCTTTAAAAACGAACCCTTTCCCGCTAAGTGAGATGAAGGGTTGACCATCTATCAAGTCTTGTTTTTTTTCCATGGATGGCGAAATTTTGTTGATAAAACTTTGTGTTTACTTGTGATATTTACCCCCAGGTATTTAAACTGATCTACAATGATAAAAAGGGAGAGTGTCTAATTTTAATATTATATGCTTGAGAATTTTACTGGAAAAAAAATTTCACTTTTTTTCGATCAATTTTTTCACGGGAAGCCATCTTTTATCTGTAAGTGTTTCAGGGACAGAATTTTGTGGGTCTGAAAATACAGTACCTTTTCATCTCTATAGAGAAAGTTTCTGTTCCCGTCCTTCATGATAATCCCTTTATCTCCCGCATTTTTAAAAATGTAGCCCAGTGGTTCATTGGCGATTGCAAAAGCAGTTTTGGGGACAAGGGGGATCCTTTCCTGGGGCCCATTCTAGTGTAAAAAAAGTTGGAAAAAATGTTGTTTACCAACTGAGGCTTCTGGATTGGTTTCAGTAGTTTTTATCCATGCACAAAAAGTTCGGGCCAAACCCAAATTTTCTAATGTAGTGAAAAAAGGGATTTCCATTCAATCATGTCAAATGCTTTTTTTTGCATCCAATGATAATAATATTTCTGGGGTATTTGACTTTGTTAAAAGAGTATATTATATTAAACAGGCCTCCAAGATTGGGAAAGTTTTTACCCTTGAAAACCAAGGTTTTTATTTTTTGGGTATTAAACAGCGCCCCATCCCTCTGAAGATTTTTGAGGTATTTAACATCAAATTTAGAAATGAAACTAGTCCCGGGGGAATAAATCCTTATTTTTTTTGGGGAAAAACAGGATTAATGCTTGGCAAAACTTTGAGGGAGAATTTGATTGTCCCCAAACTTCTGTAAATGTTGCTAATGGGGGGGAGCAGCTTTAGCAAAAATAATTTTTTATAAAATTTTGGGGGTAGCCAACAGGGGCCGTTTTTTCAGGGAATTCTTTTGCATCTTGTAATTTAAAAGTCCTTTTAGGTTTTTTTCCTTTCCCCCCCGCTAAAAGTATCTATTTGTGGGATGAAAAGTATCCAGAAATGTAAGATTGTATGTTGCTTTTTAAAAATTTAGTAGAAATACAAAAAGGGTAGTCTCTAAATTTTGCATTATGTTATTATGGTCAATGATTTCTCCCGTTCAAAGGGTTTGGGATTAAAGGTTGATTTAATTTTTTGCTTGTCGATTATTAGCCCTTTTTCCCGGGGTTCCTAAATAAAAGATGTCTGGGTTTAAGGGTTAGTTGTTCGCTTTAGTTGGGGGCAAAAGGGGTTGGGGTTCTAATTCAGAGCCCCGCCTTTTCCTATTTTAAAACCTTTGCCCTTTGGGAAACTTGGCATGTTCTTCATCTATTTTTATAATTTTTTTTTTTAGCCTGATACTTTTTTTCAATTTTTTTCCCGTGGGAAAGATATGAAAAAAAATGTCCTTTTAAAAAAAGGCCTTTTTGAGTTTCCCAGAGTTTTCCTGCAAAAAACTTTGAGGATTTTTTGTTCTAGGAAGAAACCATTTGTTTGGATATAAATTTGTACAGTTCTCCTGCTAATAGAAGCCGGGGTAAGACGCCCTCCTTTCGAGGTGAGGTGGGGGGGCATTTGTGACTTTTGCTCCCAAAATCGGAGGTGCATGGTCAAAAGAACAATAGCATCATACTTGCAAGATTTAATGTAGGCAAGAAATTATTATCTATAAAAAAAATCAATTTTATAACAATGATGTAATTGGGAGAGAAAAAAATATCTCTTTATTTGGGGGATAGAAACCCAGGGGTCTGATAAGGGTTTTGGCCGTTACAAAAGGGAATTGTTTTGGGGTTAGGAAAGTCATCCCCTGTGACAGGAGTCCTTTTTCAAAAGTGGATTTAAAAGACAATTAAAGTCCCTAGCCATTATAATATTATTAGTGTTCATATTGGGAATGGATGTAAATATATTTTGTATGAATTCCTTATCATCGACATTAGGTGCATAAACATTTATCAAAATCATTTTACAGTTAAATAAGTTGCCCATGACCATCACATATCTCCCCTTCAAGATCAGATACTACATCTGATGCTACAAATGAGACTGTTCTATGTATGAGAATTCCCACACCTCTAGTTTTCTTTGTAAAGCTAGAATGAAACATTTGGCGAGTCCAGTCCTTTTGCAGCTGGAACCGATCCTTGCTTAGTAAGCGGGTCTCCTGTAAAAATACTATCTTAGTGTTTAAACTTGTTAGGTGAGAGAATACTTTATTTCTCTTTAATTCGTGAATCAGGCCATTAACATTCCAGCTCACAAAGTAAACTGTCCTATCATGGAGACATTGATTCTGAATTTTTGAGGTCATTTAATAGCCTTAACTGGAAGTGAGACAGTTTTAACCTTAATTTCCTATTTCCCCAAGAGTCATTGCCATGCAGCCTATTGTTACATTGGTAGTTATAATTATAATGATTAAATGGATAGATTAGATATAGCCTGCTCTCTTTCTCTCCCCCCCACCCCCATTTTGCCTCCCCACGTGAGGCGGGACCCCATTTCACGAAGTCCCGGTCCTCTGACAGACCTAGAGACAGAGCATGTCCAAAGCAAAACAAGCCCCCACGCAGCGGTGTTTTGGGATTAAAAAAGAGAGATATCTATTGCCAATACAGTCTAAATACTATATGCCTAAAATATAATCATTAACAAACTATAAGCATAAAAATATAATCTTAAAGTATTAAGATAATAAACCCAGGGAATGGTGTTAGAAAGTGGTCCAGGATAAGCATAGTACGTCTCTATAATAATAACAATAAAAATAAACCAAGGGTATGATGTTAAACAGTCTCCTTTGGTGAAAAAAAAATTAATTTCTTACACACACGTCTCTGTATAAACATAAACGAAAGCGTAGTAAAAAAGGATGTATAATATAATACCACATCATTAAAGATCAGACAGTTGGTGATATTCATCGGACAAGATCGACTCACTATTGTGTTTCAGAATATTGATCACTTTTAATTCTTTTCCTTCTCCGTGGAGAGAGTGTATGCCGACAACTTTCAGTTTGGCAGGATACAGGTATCTGATATCTGCTTGCTGTAACGCTGTTTTGTTGTAGAAGGCTGCATGTTTAGCACTGTGCGGAGAGTAATCAGGATATGAATGCGGTTATTTTCAAAAATTATACAATCACTTCAT
>NW_024380149.1:0-18515 GCF_016835505.1 Polypterus senegalus
AACAGTTCTTAACCATAAGGGTACTGGGGATTTTATCATTTAGAACTGTTTTACCATAGTATTTTGACTTTACACAGCGTTAGAGTTGAAGGTAACCTTATTTCACCATAACGCGTTTCAGGGCCTGAAATTCACTTTGTGTACACATGTGTGACGCCTTGTTTTCCACCAGGAAACTGTTCAAAACAGTTCATTTCTGTAAAAAACTATGTCGCTGATGTTTTTCAAGTGGTTTCACAACATAGAAGTTAAGACTCATTGAGTTTCACTCAACTTCAGTTTTTGTCCAATGCAAGTTAATGTGGATTTCAAAAAGTGAGTTTGAGATGTTGAAGTGCACTATGAAAAGTAGTTGGGAAACCATCCAAACAGTTCTTAACCATAAGGGTACTGGGGATTTTATCATTTAGAACTGTTTTACCATAGTTTTTTGACTTTACACAGCGTTAGAGTTGAAGGTAACCTTATTTCACCATAACGCGTTTCAGGGCCTGAAATTCACTTTGTGTACACATGTGTGACGCCTTGTTTTCCACCAGGAAACTGTTCAAAACAGTTCATTTCTGTAAAAACTATGTCGCTGATGTTTTCAAGTGGTTTCACAACATAGAAGTTAAGACTCATTGAGTTTCACTCAACTTTAGATTTGGCCCAATGCAAGTCAAGGGGATTTCAAAAAGTGAGTTTGAGATGTTGAAGTGCACTTTGAAAAACAGTTGGGAAACCATCCAAACAGTTCTTAACCATAAGGGTACTGGGGATTTTATCATTTAGAACTGTTTTACCATAGTATTTTGACTTTACACAGCGTTAGAGTTGAAGGTAACCTTATTTCACCATAACGCGTTTCAGGGCCTGAAATTCACTTTGTGTACACATGTGTGACGCCTTGTTTTCCACCAGGAAACTGTTCAAAACAGTTCATTTCTGTAAAAACTATGTCGCAGATGTTTTCAAGTGGTTTCACAACATAGAAGTTAAGACTCATTGAGTTTCACTCAACTTCAGTTTTGTCCATTGCAAGTTAATGTGGATTTCAAAAGTGAGTTTAATATGTGAAGTGCACTATGAAAAGTAGTTGGGAAACCATCCAAACAGTTCTTAACCATAAGGGTACTGGGGATTTTATCATTTAGAACTGTTTTTACCATAGTTTTTTGACTTTACACAGCGTTAGAGTTGAAGGTAACCTTATTTCACCATAACGCGTTTCAGGGCCTGAAATTCACTTTGTGTACACATGTGTGACGCCTTGTTTTCCACCAGGAAACTGTTCAAAACAGTTCATTTCTGTAAAAAACTATGTCGCTGATGTTTTCAAGTGGTTTCACAACATAGAAGTTAAGACTCATTGAGTTTCACTCAACTTTAGATTTGGCCCAATGCAAGTCAAGGGGATTTCAAAAGTGAGTTTGAGATGTTGAAGTGCACTTTGAAAAACAGTTGGGAAACCATCCAAACAGTTCTTAACCATAAGGGTACTGGGGATTTTATCATTTAGAACTGTTTTACCATAGTATTTTGACTTTACACAGCGTTAGAGTTGAAGGTAACCTTATTTCACCATAACGCGTTTCAGGGCCTGAAATTCACTTTGTGTACACATGTGTGACGCCTTGTTTTCCACCAGGAAACTGTTCAAAACAGTTCATTTCTGTAAAAACTATGTCGCAGATGTGTTTCAAGTGGTTTCACAACATAGAAGTTAAGACTCATTAAGTTTAACTCAACTTCAGTTTTTGCCCAATGCAACTCAATAGGAATTTCAAAAGGTGAGTTTGAGATGTTGAATTGCACTTTGAAAAACAGTTGGGAAACCATCAAAACAGTTCTTAACCATAAGGGTACTGGGGATTTCATCATTTAGAACTGCTTTTACCAGAGTATTTTGACTTTCCACAGAGTTAGAGTTGAAGGTAACCTTATTCAACATAGCGCGTTTCAGGGCTGAAAATCACTTTGTGTACACATGTGTGACGCCTTGTTTTCCACCAGGAAACTGTTCAAAACAGTTCATTTCTGTAAAAAACTATGTCGCAGATGTGTTTTAAGTGGTTTCACAACATAGAAGTTAAGACTCATTGAGTTTCACTCAACTTCAGTTTTGTCCATTGCAAGTTAATGTGGATTTCAAAAGTGAGTTTAATATGTGAAGTGCACTATGAAAAGTAGTTGGGAAACCATCCAAACAGTTCTTAACCATAAGGGTACTGGGGATTTTATCATTTAGAACTGTTTTACCATAGTTTTTGACTTTACACAGCGTTAGAGTTGAAGGTAACCTTATTTCACCATAAGCGTTTCAGGGCCTGAAATTCACTTTGTGTACACATGTGTGACGCCTTGTTTTCCACCAGGAAACTGTTCAAAACAGTTCATTTCTGTAAAAAACTATGTCGCTGATGTTTTCAAGTGGTTTCACAACATAGAAGTTAAGACTCATTGAGTTTCACTCAACTTTAGATTTGGCCCAATGCAAGTCAAGGGGATTTCAAAAAGTGAGTTTGAGATGTTGAAGTGCACTTTGAAAAACAATTGGGAAACCATCAAACAGTTCTTAACCATAAGGGTACTGGGGATTTTATCATTTAGAACTGTTTTACCATAGTATTTTGACTTTACACAGCGTTAGAGTTGAAGGTAACCTTATTTCACCATAGCGCGTTTCAGGGCCTGAAATTCACTTTGTGTACACATGTGTGACGCCTTGTTTTCCACCAGGAAACTGTTCAAAACAGTTCATTTCTGTAAAAAACTATGTCACTGATGTTTTCAAGTGGTTTCACAACATAGAAGTTAAGACTCATTGAGTTTCACTCAACTTCAGTTTTGTCCAATGCAAGTCAAGGGGATTTCAAAAAGTGAGTTTGAGATGTTGAAGTGCACTATGAAAAGTAGTTGGGAAACCATCCAAACAGTTCTTAACCATAAGGGTACTGGGGATTTTATCATTTAGAACTGTTTTACCATAGTTTTTTGACTTTACACAGCGTTAGAGTTGAAGGTAACCTTATTTCACCATAACGCGTTTCAGGGCCTGAAATTCACTTTGTGTACACATGTGTGACGCCTTGTTTTCCACCAGGAAACTGTTCAAAACAGTTCATTTCTGTAAAAAACTATGTCGCTGATGTTTTCAAGTGGTTTCACAACATAGAAGTTAAGACTCATTGAGTTTCACTCAACTTCAGTTTTGCCCAATGCAAGTCAATAGGGATTTCAAAAGTGAGTTTGAGATGTTGAAGTGCACTTTGAAAAACAGTTGGGAAACCATCAAACAGTTCTTAACCATAAGGGTACTGGGGATTTTATCATTTAGAACTGTTTTACCATAGTATTTTGACTTTACACAGCGTTAGAGTTGAAGGTAACCTTATTTCACCATAACGCGTTTCAGGGCCTGAAATTCACTTTGTGTACACATGTGTGACGCCTTGTTTTCCACCAGGAAACTGTTCAAAACAGTTCATTTCTGTAAAAACTATGTCGCTGATGTGTTTCAAGTGGTTTCACAACATAGAAGTTAAGACTCATTGAGTTTCACTCAACTTCAGTTTTGGCCAATGCAAGTCAATGGGGATTTCAAAAGTGAGTTTGAGATGTTGAAGTGCACTATGAAAAGTAGTTGGGAAACCATCCAAACAGTTCTTAACCATAAGGGTACTGGGGATTTTATCATTTAGAACTGTTTTACCATAGTTTTTTGACTTTACACAGCGTTAGAGTTGAAGGTAACCTTATTTCACCATAACGCGTTTCAGGGCCTGAAATTCACTTTGTGTACACATGTGTGACGCCTTGTTTTCCACCAGGAAACTGTTCAAAACAGTTCATTTCTGTAAAAAACTATGTCGCTGATGTTTTACAAGTGGTTTCACAACATAGAAGTTAAGACTCATTGAGTTTCACTCAACTTCAGTTTTGCCCAATGCAAGTCAAGGGGATTTCAAAAGTGAGTTTGAGATGTTGAAGTGCACTTTGAAAAACAGTTGGGAAACCATCAAACAGTTCTTAACCATAAGGGTACTGGGGATTTTATCATTTAGAACTGTTTTACCATAGTATTTTGACTTTACACAGCGTTAGAGTTGAAGGTAACCTTATTTCACCATAGCGTTTCAGGGCCTGAAATTCACTTTGTGTACACATGTGTGACGCCTTGTTTTCCACCAGGAAACTGTTCAAAACAGTTCATTTCTGTAAAAACTATGTCGCAGATGTGTTTCAAGTGGTTTCACAACATAGAAGTTAAGACTCATTGAGTTTCACTCAACTTCAGTTTTGTCCATTGCAAGTTAATGTGGATTTCAAAAGTGAGTTTGAGATGTTGAAGTGCACTATGAAAAGTAGTTGGGAAACCATCCAAACAGTTCTTAACCATAAGGGTACTGGGGATTTTATCATTTAGAACTGTTTTACCATAGTTTTTGACTTTACACAGCGTTAGAGTTGAAGGTAACCTTATTTCACCATAACGCGTTTCAGGGCCTGAAATTCACTTTGTGTACACATGTGTGACGCCTTGTTTTCCACCAGGAAACTGTTCAAAACAGTTCATTTCTGTAGAAAACTATGTCGCTGATGTTTTCAAGTGGTTTCACAACATAGAAGTTAAGACTCATTGAGTTTCACTCAACTTTAGTTTTGCCCAATGCAAGTCAAGGGATTTCAAAAGTGAGTTTGAGATGTTGAAGTGCACTTTGAAAAACAGTTGGGAAACCATCCAAACAGTTCTTAACCATAAGGGGACTGGGGATTTTATCATTTAGAACTGTTTTACCATAGTATTTTGACTTTACACAGCGTTAGAGTTGAAGGTAACCTTATTTCACCATAACGCGTTTCAGGGCCTGAAATTCACTTTGTGTACACATGTGTGACGCCTTGTTTTCCACCAGGAAACTGTTCAAAACAGTTCATTTCTGTAAAAACTATGTCGCAGATGTGTTTCAAGTGGTTTCACAACATAGAAGTTAAGACTCATTGAGTTTCACTCAACTTCAGTTTTGCCCAATGCAAGTCAATAGGATTTCAAAAGTGAGTTTGAGATGTTGAAGTGCACTTTGAAAAACAGTTGGGAAACCATCAAACAGTTCTTAACCATAAGGGTACTGGGGATTTTATCATTTAGAACTGTTTTACCATAGTATTTTGACTTTACACAGCGTTAGAGTTGAAGGTAACCTTATTTCACCATAACGCGTTTCAGGGCCTGAAATTCACTTTGTGTACACATGTGTGACGCCTTGTTTTCCACCAGGAAACTGTTCAAAACAGTTCATTTCTGTAAAAACTATGTCGCAGATGTTTTCAAGTGGTTTCACAACATAGAAGTTAAGACTCATTGAGTTTCACTCAACTTCAGTTTTGTCCATTGCAAGTTAATGTGGATTTCAAAAGTGAGTTTGAGATGTTGAAGTGCACTATGAAAAGTAGTTGGGAAACCATCAAACAGTTCTTAACCATAAGGGTACTGGGGATTTTATCATTTAGAACTGTTTTACCATAGTTTTTGACTTTACACAGCGTTAGAGTTGAAGGTAACCTTATTTCACCATAACGCGTTTCAGGGCCTGAAATTCACTTTGTGTACACATGTGTGACGCCTTGTTTTCCACCAGGAAACTGTTCAAAACAGTTCATTTCTGTAAAAAACTATGTCGCTGATGTTTTCAAGTGGTTTCACAACATAGAAGTTAAGACTCATTGAGTTTCACTCAACTTTAGATTTGGCCCAATGCAAGTCAAGGGATTTCAAAAGTGAGTTTGAGATGTTGAAGTGCACTTTGAAAACAGTTGGGAAACCATCAAACAGTTCTTAACCATAAGGGTACTGGGGATTTTATCATTTAGAACTGTTTTACCATAGTATTTTGACTTTACACAGCGTTAGAGTTGAAGGTAACCTTATTTCACCATAGCGCGTTTCAGGGCCTGAAATTCACTTTGTGTACACATGTGTGACGCCTTGTTTTCCACCAGGAAACTGTTCAAAACAGTTCATTTCTGTAAAAACTATGTCGCTGATGTTTTCAAGTGGTTTCACAACATAGAAGTTAAGACTCATTGAGTTTCACTCAACTTCAGTTTTGCCCAATGCAAGTCAATGGGATTTCAAAAGTGAGTTTGAGATGTTGAAGTGCACTATGAAAAGTAGTTGGGAAACCATCCAAACAGTTCTTAACCATAAGGGTACTGGGGATTTTATCATTTAGAACTGTTATAGTTTTTGACTTTACACAGCGTTAGAGTTGAAGGTAACCTTATTTCACCATAACGCGTTTCAGGGCCTGAAATTCACTTTGTGTACACATGTGTGACGCCTTGTTTTCCACCAGGAAACTGTTCAAAACAGTTCATTTCTGTAAAAACTATGTCGCAGATGTTTTCAAGTGGTTTCACAACATAGAAGTTAAGACTCATTGAGTTTCACTCAACTTCAGTTTTGGCCCAATGCAAGTCAATGGGATTTCAAAAGTGAGTTTGAGATGTTGAAGTGCACTTTGAAAAACAGTTGGGAAACCATCAAACAGTTCTTAACCATAAGGGTACTGGGGATTTTATCATTTAGAACTGTTTTACCATAGTATTTTGACTTTACACAGCGTTAGAGTTGAAGGTAACCTTATTTCACCATAACGCGTTTCAGGGCCTGAAATTCACTTTGTGTACACATGTGTGACGCCTTGTTTTCCACCAGGAAACTGTTCAAAACAGTTCATTTCTGTAAAAACTATGTCGCAGATGTTTTCAAGTGGTTTCACAACATAGAAGTTAAGACTCATTGAGTTTCACTCAACTTCAGTTTTGCCCAATGCAAGTCAATGGGGATTTCAAAAGTGAGTTTGAGATGTTGAAGTGCACTTTGAAAAACAGTTGGGAAACCATCAAACAGTTCTTAACCATAAGGGTACTGGGGATTTTATCATTTAGAACTGTTTTACCATAGTATTTTGACTTTACACAGCGTTAGAGTTGAAGGTAACCTTATTTCACCATAACGCGTTTCAGGGCCTGAAATTCACTTTGTGTACACATGTGTGACGCCTTGTTTTCCACCAGGAAACTGTTCAAAACAGTTCATTTCTGTAAAAACTATGTCGCAGATGTTTTCAAGTGGTTTCACAACATAGAAGTTAAGACTCATTGAGTTTCACTCAACTTCAGTTTTGCCCAATGCAAGTCAATGGGATTTCAAAAGTGAGTTTGAGATGTTGAAGTGCACTTTGAAAACAGCTGGGAAACCATCCAAACAGTTCTTAACCATAAGGGTACTGGGGATTTTATCATTTAGAACTGTTTTACCATAGTATTTTGACTTTACACAGCGTTAGAGTTGAAGGTAACCTTATTTCACCATACGCGTTTCAGGGCCTGAAATTCACTTTGTGTACACATGTGTGACGCCTTGTTTTCCACCAGGAAACTGTTCAAAACAGTTCATTTCTGTAAAAACTATGTCGCTGATGTTTTCAAGTGGTTTCACAACATAGAAGTTAAGACTCATTGAGTTTCACTCAACTTCAGTTTTGCCCAATGCAAGTCAAAGGGATTTCAAAAGTGAGTTTGAGATGTTGAAGTGCACTTTGAAAAATAGTTGGGAAACCATCAAACAGTTCTTAACCATAAGGGTACTGGGGATTTTATCATTTAGAACTGTTTTACCATAGTATTTTGACTTTACACAGCGTTAGAGTTGAAGGTAACCTTATTTCACCATAGCGTTTCAGGGCCTGAAATTCACTTTGTGTACACATGTGTGACGCCTTGTTTTCCACCAGGAAACTGTTCAAAACAGTTCATTTCTGTAAAAACTATGTCGCAGATGTGTTTCAAGTGGTTTCACAACATAGAAGTTAAGACTCATTGAGTTTCACTCAACTTCAGTTTTTGCCCAATGCAAGTCAATAGGATTTCAAAAGTGAGTTTGAGATGTTGAAGTGCACTTTGAAAAACAGTTGGGAAACCATCAAACAGTTCTTAACCATAAGGGTACTGGGGATTTTATCATTTAGAACTGTGTTTACCATAGTATTTTGACTTTACACAGCGTTAGAGTTGAAGGTAACCTTATTTCACCATAACGCGTTTCAGGGCCTGAAATTCACTTTGTGTACACATGTGTGACGCCTTGTTTTCCACCAGGAAACTGTTCAAAACAGTTCATTTCTGTAAAAACTATGTCGCAGATGTGTTTCAAGTGGTTTCACAACATAGAAGTTAAGACTCATTGAGTTTCACTCAACTTCAGTTTTGTCCATTGCAAGTTAATGTGGATTTCAAAAGTGAGTTTGAGATGTTGAAGTGCACTATGAAAAGTAGTTGGGAAACCATTCAAACAGTTCTTAACCATAAGGGTACTGGGGATTTTATCATTTAGAACTGTTTTACCATAGTTTTTGACTTTACACAGCGTTAGAGTTGAAGGTAACCTTATTTCACCATAAGCGTTTCAGGGCCTGAAATTCACTTTGTGTACACATGTGTGACGCCTTGTTTTCCACCAGGAAACTGTTCAAAACAGTTCATTTCTGTAAAAACTATGTCGCTGATGTTTTTCAAGTGGTTTCACAACATAGAAGTTAAGACTCATTGAGTTTCACTCAACTTCAGTTTTGCCCAATGCAAGTCAAGGGGATTTCAAAAGTGAGTTTGAGATGTTGAAGTGCACTTTGAAAAACAGTTGGGAAACCATCAAACAGTTCTTAACCATAAGGGTACTGGGGATTTTATCATTTAGAACTGTTTTACCATAGTATTTTGACTTTACACAGCGTTAGAGTTGAAGGTAACCTTATTTCACCATAAGCGTTTCAGGGCCTGAAATTCACTTTGTGTACACATGCGTGACGCCTTGTTTTCCACCAGGAAACTGTTCAAAACAGTTCATTTCTGTAAAAACTATGTCGCAGATGTTTTCAAGTGGTTTCACAACATAGAAGTTAAGACTCATTGAGTTTCACTCAACTTCAGTTTTGCCCAATGCAAGTCAATGTGGATTTCAAAAGTGAGTTTGAGATGTTGAAGTGCACTATGAAAAGTAGTTGGGAAACCATTCAAACAGTTCTTAACCATAAGGGTACTGGGGATTTTATCATTTAGAACTGTTTTACCATAGTTTTTGACTTTACACAGCGTTAGAGTTGAAGGTAACCTTATTTCACCATAACAGCGTTTCAGGGCCTGAAATTCACTTTGTGTACACATGTGTGACGCCTTGTTTTCCACCAGGAAAAAGTTCAAAACAGTTCATTTCTGTAAAAAACTATGTCGCTAATGTTTTCAAGTGGTTTCACAACATAGAAGTTAAGACTCATTGAGTTTCACTCAACTTCAGTTTTGCCCAATGCAAGTCAAGGGATTTCAAAAGTGAGTTTGAGATGTTGAAGTGCACTTTGAAAAACAGTTGGGAAACCATCAAACAGTTCTTAACCATAAGGGTACTGGGGATTTTATCATTTAGAACTGTTTTACCATAGTATTTTGACTTTACACAGCGTTAGAGTTGAAGGTAACCTTATTTCACCATAAGCGTTTCAGGGCCTGAAATTCACTTTGTGTACACATGTGTGACGCCTTGTTTTCCACCAGGAAACTGTTCAAAACAGTTCATTTCTGTAAAAACTATGTCGCTGATGTTTTCAAGTGGTTTCACAACATAGAAGTTAAGACTCATTGAGTTTCACTCAACTTTAGTTTTGGCCCAATGCAAGTCAAAGGGATTTCAAAAGTGAGTTTGAGATGTTGAAGTGCACTATGAAAAATAGTTGGGAAACCATCAAACAGTTCTTAACCATAAGGGTACTGGGGATTTTATCATTTAGAACTGTTTTACCATAGTTTTTGACTTTACACAGCGTTAGAGTTGAAGGTAACCTTATTTCACCATACGCGTTTCAGGGCCTGAAATTCACTTTGTGTACACATGTGTGACGCCTTGTTTTCCACCAGGAAACTGTTCAAAACAGTTCATTTCTGTAAAAACTATGTCGCAGATGTGTTTCAAGTGGTTTCACAACATAGAAGTTAAGACTCATTGAGTTTCACTCAACTTCAGTTTTTGCCCAATGCAAGTCAATAGGGATTTCAAAAGTGAGTTTGAGATGTTGAAGTGCACTTTGAAAAACAGTTGGGAAACCATCAAACAGTTCTTAACCATAAGGGTACTGGGGATTTTATCATTTAGAACTGTTTTACCATAGTATTTTGACTTTACACAGCGTTAGAGTTGAAGGTAACCTTATTTCACCATAGCAGCGTTTCAGGGCCTGAAATTCACTTTGTGTACACATGTGTGACGCCTTGTTTTCCACCAGGAAACTGTTCAAAACAGTTCATTTCTGTAAAAACTATGTCGCAGATGTGTTTCAAGTGGTTTCACAACATAGAAGTTAAGACTCATTGAGTTTCACTCAACTTCAGTTTTGTCCATTGCAAGTTAATGTGGATTTCAAAAGTGAGTTTAATATGTTGAAGTGCACTATGAAAAGTAGTTGGGAAACCATCCAAACAGTTCTTAACCATAAGGGTACTGGGGATTTTATCATTTAGAACTGTTTTACCATAGTTTTTGACTTTACACAGCGTTAGAGTTGAAGGTAACCTTATTTCACCATAGCAGCGTTTCAGGGCCTGAAATTCACTTTGTGTACACATGTGTGACGCCTTGTTTTCCACCAGGAAACTGTTCAAAACAGTTCATTTCTGTAAAAAACTATGTCGCTGATGTTTTCAAGTGGTTTCACAACATAGAAGTTAAGACTCATTGAGTTTCACTCAACTTTAGTTTTGGCCCAATGCAAGTCAAGGGATTTCAAAAGTGAGTTTGAGATGTTGAAGTGCACTTTGAAAACAGTTGGGAAACCATCAAACAGTTCTTAACCATAAGGGTACTGGGGATTTTATCATTTAGAACTGTTTTACCATAGTATTTTGACTTTACACAGTTAGAGTTGAAGGTAACCTTATTTCACCATAGCGCGTTTCAGGGCCTGAAATTCACTTTGTGTACACATGTGTGACGCCTTGTTTTCCACCAGGAAACTGTTCAAAACAGTTCATTTCTGTAAAAACTATGTCGCAGATGTGTTTCAAGTGGTTTCACAACATAGAAGTTAAGACTCATTGAGTTTCACTCAACTTCAGTTTTGCCCAATGCAAGTCAATAGGATTTCAAAAGTGAGTTTGAGATGTTGAAGTGCACTTTGAAAAACAGTTGGGAAACCATCAAACAGTTCTTAACCATAAGGGTACTGGGGATTTTATCATTTAGAACTGTTTTACCATAGTATTTTGACTTTACACAGCGTTAGAGTTGAAGGTAACCTTATTTCACCATAACGCGTTTCAGGGCCTGAAATTCACTTTGTGTACACATGTGTGACGCCTTGTTTTCCACCAGGAAACTGTTCAAAACAGTTCATTCTGTAAAAAACTATGTCGCAGATGTGTTTTCAAGTGGTTTCACAACATAGAAGTTAAGACTCATTGAGTTTCACTCAACTTCAGTTTTGTCCATTGCAAGTTAATGTGGATTTCAAAAGTGAGTTTAATATGTGAAGTGCACTATGAAAAGTAGTTGGGAAACCATCAAACAGTTCTTAACCATAAGGGTACTGGGGATTTTATCATTTAGAACTGTTTTACCATAGTTTTTGACTTTACACAGCGTTAGAGTTGAAGGTAACCTTATTTCACCATACGCGTTTCAGGGCCTGAAATTCACTTTGTGTACACATGTGTGACGCCTTGTTTTCCACCAGGAAACTGTTCAAAACAGTTCATTTCTGTAAAAACTATGTCGCTGATGTTTTCAAGTGGTTTCACAACATAGAAGTTAAGACTCATTGAGTTTCACTCAACTTTAGTTTTGGCCCAATGCAAGTCAAGGGGATTTCAAAAGTGAGTTTGAGATGTTGAAGTGCACTTTGAAAAACAGTTGGGAAACCATCAAACAGTTCTTAACCATAAGGGTACTGGGGATTTTATCATTTAGAACTGTTTTACCATAGTATTTTGACTTTACACAGCGTTAGAGTTGAAGGTAACCTTATTTCACCATAGCAGCGTTTCAGGGCCTGAAATTCACTTTGTGTACACATGTGTGACGCCTTGTTTTCCACCAGGAAACTGTTCAAAACAGTTCATTTCTGTAAAAACTATGTCGCTGATGTTTTCAAGTGGTTTCACAACATAGAAGTTAAGACTCATTGAGTTTCACTCAACTTCAGTTTTGCCCATGCAAGTCAAGTCAGGGATTTCAAAAGTGAGTTTGAGATGTTGAAGTGCACTTTGAAAAGTAGTTGGGAAACCATCAAACAGTTCTTAACCATAAGGGTACTGGGGATTTTATCATTTAGAACTGTTTTACCATAGTATTTTGACTTTACACAGCGTTAGAGTTGAAGGTAACCTTATTTCACCATAGCGTTTCAGGGCCTGAAATTCACTTTGTGTACACATGTGTGACGCCTTGTTTTCCACCAGGAAACTGTTCAAAACAGTTCATTTCTGTAAAAACTATGTCGCAGATGTGTTTCAAGTGGTTTCACAACATAGAAGTTAAGACTCATTGAGTTTCACTCAACTTCAGTTTTGCCCAATGCAAGTCAATAGGATTTCAAAAGTGAGTTTGAGATGTTGAAGTGCACTTTGAAAAACAGTTGGGAAACCATCAAACAGTTCTTAACCATAAGGGTACTGGGGATTTTATCATTTAGAACTGTTTTACCATAGTATTTTGACTTTACACAGCGTTAGAGTTGAAGGTAACCTTATTTCACCATACGCGTTTCAGGGCCTGAAATTCACTTTGTGTACACATGTGTGACGCCTTGTTTTCCACCAGGAAACTGTTCAAAACAGTTCATTTCTGTAAAAACTATGTCGCAGATGTGTTTTCAAGTGGTTTCACAACATAGAAGTTAAGACTCATTGAGTTTCACTCAACTTCAGTTTTGTCCAATGCAAGTCAATGTGGATTTCAAAAGTGAGTTTGAGATGTTGAAGTGCACTATGAAAAGTAGTTGGGAAACCATCAAACAGTTCTTAACCATAAGGGTACTGGGGATTTTATCATTTAGAACTGTTTTACCATAGTTTTTGACTTTACACAGCGTTAGAGTTGAAGGTAACCTTATTTCACCATAAGCGTTTCAGGGCCTGAAATTCACTTTGTGTACACATGTGTGACGCCTTGTTTTCCACCAGGAAACTGTTCAAAACAGTTCATTTCTGTAAAAACTATGTCGCAGATGTGTTTTCAAGTGGTTTCACAACATAGAAGTTAAGACTCATTGAGTTTCACTCAACTTTAGTTTTGCCCAATGCAAGTCAAAGGGATTTCAAAAGTGAGTTTGAGATGTTGAAGTGCACTTTGAAAAACAGTTGGGAAACCATCAAACAGTTCTTAACCATAAGGGTACTGGGGATTTTATCATTTAGAACTGTTTTACCATAGTTTTTGACTTTACACAGCGTTAGAGTTGAAGGTAACCTTATTTCACCATAAGCGTTTCAGGGCCTGAAATTCACTTTGTGTACACATGTGTGACGCCTTGTTTTCCACCAGGAAACTGTTCAAAACAGTTCATTTCTGTAAAAACTATGTCGCAGATGTGTTTCAAGTGGTTTCACAACATAGAAGTTAAGACTCATTGAGTTTCACTCAACTTCAGTTTTGCCCAATGCAAGTCAATAGGGATTTCAAAAGTGAGTTTGAGATGTTGAAGTGCACTTTGAAAAACAGTTGGGAAACCATCAAACAGTTCTTAACCATAAGGGTACTGGGGATTTTATCATTTAGAACTGTTTTACCATAGTATTTTGACTTTACACAGCGTTAGAGTTGAAGGTAACCTATTTCACCATAGCAGCGTTTCAGGGCCTGAAATTCACTTTGTGTACACATGTGTGACGCCTTGTTTTCCACCAGGAAACTGTTCAAAACAGTTCATTTCTGTAAAAACTATGTCGCAGATGTGTTTTCAAGTGGTTTCACAACATAGAAGTTAAGACTCATTGAGTTTCACTCAACTTCAGTTTTGTCCATTGCAAGTTAATGGGATTTCAAAAGTGAGTTTGAGATGTTGAAGTGCACTATGAAAAGTAGTTGGGAAACCATCAAACAGTTCTTAACCATAAGGGTACTGGGGATTTTATCATTTAGAACTGTTTTACCATAGTTTTTGACTTTACACAGCGTTAGAGTTGAAGGTAACCTTATTTCACCATAGCGTTTCAGGGCCTGAAATTCACTTTGTGTACACATGTGTGACGCCTTGTTTTCCACCAGGAAACTGTTCAAAACAGTTCATTTCTGTAAAAACTATGTCGCTGATGTTTTCAAGTGGTTTCACAACATAGAAGTTAAGACTCATTGAGTTTCACTCAACTTTAGTTTTGGCCCAATGCAAGTCAAAGGGATTTCAAAAGTGAGTTTGAGATGTTGAAGTGCACTTTGAAAAACAGTTGGGAAACCATCAAACAGTTCTTAACCATAAGGGTACTGGGGATTTTATCATTTAGAACTGTTTTACCATAGTATTTTGACTTTACACAGCGTTAGAGTTGAAGGTAACCTTATTTCACCATAACGCGTTTCAGGGCCTGAAATTCACTTTGTGTACACATGTGTGACGCCTTGTTTTCCACCAGGAAACTGTTCAAAACAGTTCATTTCTGTAAAAACTATGTCGCAGATGTGTTTCAAGTGGTTTCACAACATAGAAGTTAAGACTCATTGAGTTTCACTCAACTTCAGTTTTGCCCAATGCAAGTCAATAGGATTTCAAAAGTGAGTTTGAGATGTTGAAGTGCACTTTGAAAAACAGTTGGGAAACCATCAAACAGTTCTTAACCATAAGGGTACTGGGGATTTTATCATTTAGAACTGTTTTACCATAGTATTTTGACTTTACACAGCGTTAGAATTGAAGGTAACCTTATTTCACCATACGCGTTTCAGGGCCTGAAATTCACTTTGTGTACACATGTGTGACGCCTTGTTTTCCACCAGGAAACTGTTCAAAACAGTTCATTTCTGTAAAAACTATGTCGCAGATGTGTTTCAAGTGGTTTCACAACATAGAAGTTAAGACTCATTGAGTTTCACTCAACTTCAGTTTTGTCCATGCAAGTTAATGTGGATTTCAAAAGTGAGTTTAAGATGTGAAGTGCACTATGAAAAGTAGTTGGGAAACCATCAAACAGTTCTTAACCATAAGGGTACTGGGGATTTTATCATTTAGAACTGTTTTACCATAGTTTTTGACTTTACACAGCGTTAGAGTTGAAGGTAACCTTATTTCACCATACGCGTTTCAGGGCCTGAAATTCACTTTGTGTACACATGTGTGACGCCTTGTTTTCCACCAGGAAACTGTTCAAAACAGTTCATTTCTGTAAAAACTATGTCGCTGATGTTTTCAAGTGGTTTCACAACATAGAAGTTAAGACTCATTGAGTTTCACTCAACTTCAGTTTTGCCCAATGCAAGTCAAGGGGATTTCAAAAGTGAGTTTGAGATGTTGAAGTGCACTTTGAAAACAGTTGGGAAACCATCAAACAGTTCTTAACCATAAGGGTACTGGGGATTTTATCATTTAGAACTGTTTTACCATAGTATTTTGACTTTACACAGCGTTAGAGTTGAAGGTAACCTTATTTCACCATAGCGCGTTTCAGGGCCTGAAATTCACTTTGTGTACACATGTGTGACGCCTTGTTTTCCACCAGGAAACTGTTCAAAACAGTTCATTTCTGTAAAAACTATGTCGCTGATGTTTTCAAGTGGTTTCACAACATAGAAGTTAAGACTCATTGAGTTTCACTCAACTTCAGTTTTGCCCAATGCAAGTCAATGGGGATTTCAAAAGTGAGTTTGAGATGTTGAAGTGCACTATGAAAACAGTTGGGAAACCATCCAAACAGTTCTTAACCATAAGGGTACTGGGGATTTTATCATTTAGAACTGTTTTACCATAGTATTTTGACTTTACACAGCGTTAGAGTTGAAGGTAACCTTATTTCACCATAGCAGCGTTTCAGGGCCTGAAATTCACTTTGTGTACACATGTGTGACGCCTTGTTTTCCACCAGGAAACTGTTCAAAACAGTTCATTTCTGTAAAAACTATGTCGCAGATGTGTTTCAAGTGGTTTCACAACATAGAAGTTAAGACTCATTGAGTTTCACTCAACTTCAGTTTTTGCCCAATGCAAGTCAATGGGATTTCAAAAGTGAGTTTGAGATGTTGAAGTGCACTTTGAAAAACAGTTGGGAAACCATCAAACAGTTCTTAACCATAAGGGTACTGGGGATTTTATCATTTAGAACTGTTTTACCATAGTATTTTGACTTTACACAGCGTTAGAGTTGAAGGTAACCTTATTTCACCATAACAGCGTTTCAGGGCCTGAAATTCACTTTGTGTACACATGTGTGACGCCTTGTTTTCCACCAGGAAACTGTTCAAAACAGTTCATTTCTGTAAAAACTATGTCGCAGATGTGTTTCAAGTGGTTTCACAACATAGAAGTTAAGACTCATTGAGTTTCACTCAACTTCAGTTTTGTCCAATGCAAGTCAATGGGATTTCAAAAGTGAGTATGAGATGTTGAAGTGCACTATGAAAAACAGTTGGGAAACCATCCAAACAGTTCTTAACCATAAGGGTACTGGGGATTTTATCATTTAGAACTGTTTTAACATAGTTTTTGACTTTACACAGCGTTAGAGTTGAAGGTAACCTTATTTCACCATAAGCGCGTTTCAGGGCCTGAAATTCACTTTGTGTACACATGTGTGACGCCTTGTTTTCCACCAGGAAACTGTTCAAAACAGTTCATTTCTGTAAAAACTATGTCGCTGATGTTTTCAAGTGGTTTCACAACATAGAAGTTAAGACTCATTGAGTTTCACTCAACTTTAGTTTTGGCCCAATGCAAGTCAAAGGGATTTCAAAAGTGAGTTTGAGATGTTGAAGTGCACTTTGAAAAACAGTTGGGAAACCATCCAAACAGTTCTTAACCATAAGGGTACTGGGGATTTTATCATTTAGAACTGTTTTAACCATAGTTTTTGACTTTACACAGCGTTAGAGTTGAAGGTAACCTTATTTCACCATAAGCGTTTCAGGGCCTGAAATTCACTTTGTGTACACATGTGTGACGCCTTGTTTTCCACCAGGAAACTGTTCAAAACAGTTCATTTCTGTAAAAACTATGTCGCAGATGTGTTTCAAGTGGTTTCACAACATAGAAGTTAAGACTCATTGAGTTTCACTCAACTTCAGTTTTGGCCCAATGCAAGTCAATAGGGATTTCAAAAGTGAGTTTGAGATGTTGAAGTGCACTTTGAAAAACAGTTGGGAAACCATCAAACAGTTCTTAACCATAAGGGTACTGGGGATTTTATCATTTAGAACTGTTTTACCATAGTATTTTGACTTTACACAGCGTTAGAGTTGAAGGTAACCTTATTTCACCATAGCGTTTCAGGGCCTGAAATTCACTTTGTGTACACATGTGTGACGCCTTGTTTTCCACCAGGAAACTGTTCAAAACAGTTCATTTCTGTAAAAACTATGCAGATGTGTTTCAAGTGGTTTCACAACATAGAAGTTAAGACTCATTGAGTTTCACTCAACTTCAGTTTTGTCCATTGCAAGTTAATGTGGATTTCAAAAGTGAGTTTGAGATGTTGAAGTGCACTATGAAAAGTAGTTGGGAAACCATCCAAACAGTTCTTAACCATAAGGGTACTGGGGATTTTATCATTTAGAACTGTTTTACCATAGTTTTTGACTTTACACAGCGTTAGAGTTGAAGGTAACCTTATTTCACCATACGCGTTTCAGGGCCTGAAATTCACTTTGTGTACACATGTGTGACGCCTTGTTTTCCACCAGGAAACTGTTCAAAACAGTTCATTTCTGTAAAAACTATGTCGCTGATGTTTTCAAGTGGTTTCACAACATAGAAGTTAAGACTCATTGAGTTTCACTCAACTTTAGATTTGGCCCAATGCAAGTCAAGGGATTTCAAAAGTGAGTTTGAGATGTTGAAGTGCACTTTGAAAAACAGTTGGGAAACCATCCAAACAGTTCTTAACCATAAGGGTACTGGGGATTTTATCATTTAGAACTGTTTTACCATAGTATTTTGACTTTACACAGCGTTAGAGTTGAAGGTAACCTTATTTCACCATAAGCGTTTCAGGGCCTGAAATTCACTTTGTGTACACATGTGTGACGCCTTGTTTTCCACCAGGAAACTGTTCAAAACAGTTCATTTCTGTAAAAACTATGTCACTGATGTTTTCAAGTGGTTTCACAACATAGAAGTTAAGACTCATTGAGTTTCACTCAACTTCAGTTTTGCCCAATGCAAGTCAATGGGATTTCAAAAGTGAGTTTGAGATGTTGAAGTGCACTTTGAAAACAGTTGGGAAACCATCAAACAGTTCTTAACCATAAGGGTACTGGGGATTTTATCATTTAGAACTGTTTTACCATA
>NW_024380150.1:0-94216 GCF_016835505.1 Polypterus senegalus
CCAACTCTAACTCTGTGGAAAGTCAAAATATTATGGTAAAAAACAGTTCTAAATGATAAAATCCCCAGTATCCCTTTATGGTTAAGAACTGTTTGATGGTTTTCCAACTGTTTTTCATAGTGCACTTGACATCTTAAACTCACTTTTTGAAATCCCCATTAACTTGCAATGGACAAAAACTGAAGTTGAGTGAAACTCAATGAGTCTTAACTTCTATGTTGTGAAACCACTTGAAACACATCTGTGACATAGTTTTTTACTGAAATGAACTGTTTTGAACAGTTTCCTGGTGGAAAACAAGGTGTCACACATGTGTACACAAAGTATTTTCAGGCCCTGAAACGAGTTATGGTGAATTCAGGTTACCTTCAACTCTAACGCCTCGTAAAGTCAAAATACTCTGGTAAAAGCAGTTCTAAATGATGAAATCCCCAGTACCCTTTATGGTTAAGAACTGTTTCAATGGTTTCCCCAATTGTTTTTCAAAGTGCACTTCAACATCTTAAACTCAACGCTTGAAATCCCTATTAACTTGCAATGGACAAAAACTGAAATTGAGTGAAACTCAATGAGTCTTAACTTCTATGTTGTGAAACCACTTGAAACACATCTGTGACATAGTTTTTTACAGAAATGAACTGTTTTGAACAGTTTCCTGGTGGAAAACAAGGCGTCACACATGTGTACACAAAGTTGTTTTCAGGTCTTGAAAAGTGTTATGATGAATTCAGGTTACCTTCAACTCTAACTCTGTGGAAAGTCAAAATACTCTGGTAAAGGCAGTTCTAAATGATGAAACCCCCAGTACCCTTATGGTTAAGAACTGTTTGGATGGTTTCCCAACTGTTTTTCAAAGTGCACTTCAACATCTCAAACTCAACTTTGAAATCCCCTTTTACTTGCATTGGGACAAATCTAAAGTTGAGTGAAACTCAATGAGTCTTAACTTCTATGTTGTGAAACCACTTGAAACACATCTGCGACATAGTTTTTTACAGAAATGAACTGTTTTGAACAGTTTCCTGGTGGAAAACAAGCGTCACACATGTGTACACAAAGTTGTTTTCAGGCCCTGAAACGCTTATGGTGAAATCATAAGGTTACCTTCAACTCTAACGCTGTGAAAGTCAAAATACTCTGGTAAAAGCAGTTCTAAATGATGAAACCCCAGTACCCTTATGGTTAAGAACTGTTTGGATGGTTTCCTACTGTTTTTCAAAGTGCACTTCAACATCTCAAACTCAACTTTTGAAATTCCTATTGAGTTGCATTGGGCAAAACTGAAGTTGAGTTAAATTTAATGAGTCTTAACTTCTATGTTGTGAAACCACTTGAAACACATCTGCAACATAGTTTTTTACAGAAATGAACTGTTTTGAACAGTTTCCTGGTGGAAAACAAGGCGTCACACATGTGTACACAAAGTGATTTTCAGGCCCTGAAACGCTATATGGTGAAATAAGGTTACCTTCAACTCTAACGCTGTGTAAAGTCAAAATACTATGGTAAAACAGTTCTAAATGATAAAATCCCCAGCCCTTATGGTTAAGAACTGTTTGATGGTTTCCCAACTGTTTTTCAAAGTGCACTTCACATCTTAAACTCACTTTTGAAATCCCCTATTAACTTGCAATGGACAAAACTGAAGTTGAGTAAAACTCAATGAGTCTTAACTTCTATGTTGTGAAACCACTTGAAACACATCTGTGACATAGTTTTTTACAGAAATGAACTGTTTTGAACAGTTTCCTGGTGGAAAACAAGGCGTCACACATGTGTACACAAAGTTGAATTTCAGGCCCTGAAACGCTGTTATGGTGAAATAAGGTTACCTTCAACTCTAACGCTGTGTAAAGTCAAAATACTATGGTAAAAGCAGTTCTAAATGATGAAATCCCCAGTACCCTTATGGTTAAGAACTGTTTGATGGTTTCCAACTGTTTTTCAAAGTGCACTTCAACATCTCAAACTCACTTTTGAATTCCTATTGATTTGCATTGGGCAAAACTGAAGTTGAGTTAAACCAATGAGTCTTAACTTCTATATTGTGAAAGTTGAACCACTTGAAACACATCTGCGACATAGTTTTTACAGAAATGAACTGTTTTGAACAGTTTCCTGGTGGAAAACAAGCGCGTCACACATGTGTACACAAAGTTATTTTCAGGCCCTGAAACGCTGTTATGGTGAAATAAGGTTACCTTCAACTCTAACGCTGTGTAAAGTCAAAATACTCTGGTAAAAGCAGTTCTAAATGATGAAATCCCCAGTACCCTTATGGTTAAGAACTGTTTGGATGGTTTCCCCACTGTTTTTCAAAGTGTAATTCAACATCTCAAACTCAACTTTTGAAATTCCTATTGAGTTGCATTGGGCAAAAACTGAAGTTGAGTTAAATTTAATGAGTCTTAACTTCTATGTTGTGAAACCACTTGAAACACATCTGCGACATAGTTTTTTACAGAAATGAACTGTTTTGAACAGTTTCCTGGTGGAAAACAAGGCGTCACACATGTGTACACAAAGTTATTTTCAGGCCTTGAACGCTATTATGGTGAAATAAGGTTACCTTCAACTCTAACGCTGTGGAAAGTCAAAATACTCTGGTAAAAGCAGTTCTAAATGATGAAATCCCCAGTACCCTTATGGTTAAGAACTGTTTGGATGGTTTCCAAATGTTTTCAAAGTGCACTTCAACATCTCAAACTCACCTTTTGAAATCCCTCATTGACTTGCATTTGGCAAAATCTAAAGTTGAGTGAAACTCCAATGAGTCTTAACTTCTATGTGAAACCACTTGAAAACATCAGCACATAGTTTTTACAGAAATGAACTGTTTTGAACAGTTTCCTGGTGGAAAACAAGGCCACACATGTGTACACAAAGTTATTTTCAGGCCCTTGAAACGCTGCTATGGTGAAATAAGGTTACCTTCAACTCTAACGCTGTGTAAAGTCAAAATACTCTGGTAAAAGCAGTTCTAAATGATGAAATCCCCAGTACCCTTATGGTTAAGAACTGTTTGGATGGTTTCCCAACTGTTTTTCAAAGTGCAATTCAACATCTCAAACTCACCTTTTGAAATTCCTATTGAGTTGCATTGGGCAAAAACTGAAGTTGAGTTAAATTTAATGAGTCTTAACTTCTATGTTGTGAAACCACTTAAAACACATCTGCGACAAGAATTTTACAGAAATGAACTGTTTTGAACAGTTTCCTGGTGGAAAACAAGGCGTCACACATGTGTACACAAAGTGAATTTTCAGGTCCTGAAACGCTAAGTATGGTGAATTCAGGTTACCTTCAACTCTAACTCTGTGGAAAGTCAAAATACTCTGGTAAAGGCAGTTCTAAATGATGAAATCCCCAGTATTTATGGTTAAGAACTGTTTGGATGGTTTCAAACTTTTTCAAAGTGCACTTCAACATCTTAAACTCACTTTTGAAATCCCCATTAACTTGCAATGGCCAAAACTGAAGTTGAGTGAAACTCAATGAGTCTTAACTTCTAATGTTGTGAAACCACTTGAAACACATCTGCTGACATAGTTTTTACAGAAATGAACTGTTTTGAACAGTTTCCTGGTGGAAAACAAGGCGTCACACATGTGTACACAAAGTTGTTTTCAGGTCTTGAAAAGTGTTATGGTGAAATAAGGTTACCTTCAACTCTAACGCTGTGTAAAGTCAAAAAACTATGGTAAAAACAGTTCTAAATGATAAAATCCCCAGTACCCTTATGGTTAAGAACTGTTTGGATGGTTTCCCAACTGTTTTTCAAAGTGCACTTCAACATCTCAAACTCACTTTTGAAATTCCTATTGAGTTGCATTGGGCAAAACTGAAGTTGAGTTAAATTTAATGAGTCTTAACTTCTATGTTGTGAAACCACTTGAAACACATCTGCGACATAGTTTTTACAGAAATGAACTGTTTTGAACAGTTTCCTGGTGGAAAACAAGGCGTCACACATGTGTACACAAAGTTATTTTCAGGCCCTGAAACGCCAAGTATGGTGAAGTCAGGTTACCTTCAACTCTAACGCTGTGTAAAGTCAAAAATACTCTGGTAAAAGCAGTTCTAAATGATGAAATCCCAGTACCCTTATGGTTAAGAACTGTTTGATGGTTTCCCACTGTTTTCAAAGTGCAATTCAACATCTCAAACTCACTTTTTGAAATCCCTATTGAGTTGCATTGGGCAAAAACTGAAGTTGAGTTAAACTTAATGAGTCTTAACTTCTATGTTGTGAAACCACTTGAAACACATCTGCACATAGTTTTTACAGAAATGAACTGTTTTGAACAGTTTCCTGGTGGAAAACAAGGCGTCACACATGTGTACACAAAGTTATTTTCAGGCCCTGAAACGTTATGGTGAAATAAGGTTACCTTCAACTCTAACGCTGTGTAAAGTCAAAATACTCTGGTAAAAGCAGTTCTAAATGATGAAATCCCCAGTACCCTTATGGTTAAGAACTGTTTGGATGGTTTCCCAACTGTTTTTCAAAGTGCACTTCAACATCTCAAACTCACTTTTGAAATCCCCATTAACTTGCATTGGGCAAAACTGAAGTTGAGTGAAACTCAATGAGTCTTAACTTCTATGTTGTGAAACCACTTGAAACACATCTGTGACATAGTTTTTTACAGAAATGAACTGTTTTGAACAGTTTCCTGGTGGAAAACAAGGCGTCACACATGTGTACACAAAGTTATTTTCAGGCCCTGAAACGCGTTATGGTGAAATCAGGTTACCTTCAACTCTAACGCTGTGTAAAGTCAAAATACTCTGGTAAAAGCAGTTCTAAATGATGAAATCCCCAGTACCCTTATGGTTAAGAACTGTTTGGATGGTTTCCCAACTGTTTTCAAAGTGCACTTCAACATCTCAAACTCACTTTTGAAATCCTATTGACTTGCATTGGGCAAAAACTGAAGTTGAGTGAAACTCAATGAGTCTTAACTTCTATGTTGTGAAACCACTTGAAACACATCTGCGACATAGTTTTTTACAGAAATGAACTGTTTTGAACAGTTTCCTGGTGGAAAACAAGGCGTCACACATGTGTACACAAAGTGAATTTTCAGGCCCTGAAGCGTTATGGTGAAATAAGGTTACCTTCAACTCTAACGCTGTGTAAAGTCAAAATACTCTGGTAAAAGCAGTTCTAAATGATGAAATCCCCAGTACCCTTATGGTTAAGAACTGTTTGGATGGTTTCCCAACTGTTTTTCAAAGTGCACTTCAACATCTCAAACTCACTTTTGAAATCCTATTGACTTGCATGGGGCAAAACTGAAGTTGAGTGAAACTCAATGAGTCTTAACTTCTATGTTGTGAAACCACTTGAAACACATCTGCGACATAGTTTTTTACAGAAATGAACTGTTTTGAACAGTTTCCTGGTGGAAAACAAGGCGTCACACATGTGTACACAAAGTTGTTTTCAGGCCCTGAAAGCGTTATGGTGAAATCAGGTTACCTTCAACTCTAACTCTGTGGAAAGTCAAAATACTCTGGTAAAAGCAGTTCTAAATGATGAAATCCCCAGTACCCTTATGGTTAAGAACTGTTTGGATGGTTTCCCAACTGTTTTCAAAGTGCACTTCAACATCTCAAACTCACTTTTGAAATCCTATTAACTTGCATTGGGCAAAAACTGAAGTTGAGTGAAACTCAATGAGTCTTAACTTCAATGTTGTGAAACCACTTGAAACACATCTGCGACATAGTTTTTTACAGAAATGAACTGTTTTGAACAGTTTCCTGGTGGAAAACAAGGCGTCACACATGTGTACACAAAGTTATTTTCAGGCCCTGAAACGCGTTATGGTGAAATAAGGTTACCTTCAACTCTAACGCTGTGTAAAGTCAAAATACTCTGGTAAAAGCAGTTCTAAATGATGAAATCCCCAGTACCCTTATGGTTAAGAACTGTTTGGATGGTTTCCCAACTGTTTTTCAAAGTGCACTTCAACATCTCAAACTCACTTTTGAAATCCCATTAACTTGCATTGGACAAAAACTGAAGTTGAGTGAAACTCAATGAGTCTTAACTTCTATGTTGTGAAACCACTTGAAACACATCTGCGACATAGTTTTTACAGAAATGAACTGTTTTGAACAGTTTCCTGGTGGAAAACAAGGCGTCACACATGTGTACACAAAGTTATTTTCAGGCCCTGAAACGCGTTATGGTGAAATAAGGTTACCTTCAACTCTAACGCTGTGTAAAGTCAAAATACTCTGGTAAAAGCAGTTCTAAATGATGAAATCCCCAGTACCCTTATGGTTAAGAACTGTTTGGATGGTTTCCCAACTGTTTTCAAAGTGCACTTCAACATCTCAAACTCACTTTTGAAATCCTATTGAGTTGCATTGGGCAAAAACTGAAGTTGAGTGAAACTCAATGAGTCTTAACTTCTATGTTGTGAAACCACTTGAAACACATCTGCGACATAGTTTTTTACAGAAATGAACTGTTTTGAACAGTTTCCTGGTGGAAAACAAGGCGTCACACATGTGTACACAAAGTGATTTTCAGGCCCTGAAACGCGTTATGGTGAAATCAGGTTACCTTCAACTCTAACTCTGTGGAAAGTCAAAATACTCTGGTAAAAGCAGTTCTAAATGATGAAATCCCCAGTACCCTTATGGTTAAGAACTGTTTGGATGGTTTCCCAACTGTTTTTCAAAGTGCACTTCAACATCTCAAACTCACTTTTGAAATCCCATTGACTTGCATTGGGCCAAAACTGAAGTTGAGTGAAACTCAATGAGTCTTAACTGCTATGTTGTGAAACCACTTGAAACACATCTGCGACATAGTTTTTACAGAAATGAACTGTTTTGAACAGTTTCCTGGTGGAAAACAAGGCGTCACACATGTGTACACAAAGTTATTTTCAGGCCCTGAAAGCGTTATGGTGAAATAAGGTTACCTTCAACTCTAACGCTGTGTAAAGTCAAAATACTCTGGTAAAAGCAGTTCTAAATGATGAAATCCCCAGTACCCTTATGGTTAAGAACTGTTTGGATGGTTTCCCAACTGTTTTTCAAAGTGCACTTCAACATCTCAAACTCACTTTTGAAATCCTATTGACTTGCATTGGGCAAAACTGAAGTTGAGTGAAACTCAATGAGTCTTAACTTCTATGTTGTGAAACCACTTGAAACACATCTGCGACATAGTTATTTACAGAAATGAACTGTTTTGAACAGTTTCCTGGTGGAAAACAAGGCGTCACACATGTGTACACAAAGTGAATTTCAGGCCCTGAAAAGCGTTATGGTGAAATAAGGTTACCTTCAACTCTAACGCTGTGTAAAGTCAAAATACTCTGGTAAAAGCAGTTCTAAATGATGAAATCCCCAGTACCCTTATGGTTAAGAACTGTTTGGATGGTTTCCCAACTGTTTTTCAAAGTGCACTTCAACATCTCAAACTCACTTTTGAAATCCCTATTGACTTGCATTGGGCAAAACTGAAGTTGAGTGAAACTCAATGAGTCTTAACTTCTATGTTGTGAAACCACTTGAAACACATCTGCGACATAGTTTTTTACAGAAATGAACTGTTTTGAACAGTTTCCAGGTGGAAAACAAGGCGTCACACATGTGTACACAAAGTTATTTTCAGGCCCTGAAAGCGTTATGGTGAAATAAGGTTACCTTCAACTCTAACGCTGTGTAAAGTCAAAATACTCTGGTAAAAGCAGTTCTAAATGATGAAATCCCCAGTACCCTTATGGTTAAGAACTGTTTGGATGGTTTCCCAACTGTTTTCAAAGTGCACTTCAACATCTCAAACTCACTTTTGAAATCCTATTAACTTGCATTGGGCAAAACTGAAGTTGAGTGAAACTCAATGAGTCTTAACTTCTATGTTGTGAAACCACTTGAAACACATCTGCGACATAGTTTTTACAGAAATGAACTGTTTTGAACAGTTTCCTGGTGGAAAACAAGGCGTCACACATGTGTACACAAAGTGATTTTCAGGCCCTGAAGCGTTATGGTGAAATAAGGTTACCTTCAACTCTAACTCTGTGTAAAGTCAAAATACTCTGGTAAAAGCAGTTCTAAATGATGAAATCCCCAGTACCCTTATGGTTAAGAACTGTTTGGATGGTTTCCCAACTGTTTTTCAAAGTGCACTTCAACATCTCAAACTCACTTTTGAAATCCTATTGAGTTGCATTGGGCAAAAACTGAAGTTGAGTGAAACTCAATGAGTCTTAACTTCTATGTTGTGAAACCACTTGAAACACATCTGCGACATAGTTTTTACAGAAATGAACTGTTTTGAACAGTTTCCTGGTGGAAAACAAGGCGTCACACATGTGTACACAAAGTGATTTTCAGGCCCTGAAAGCGTTATGGTGAAATAAGGTTACCTTCAACTCTAACTCTGTGTAAAGTCAAAATACTCTGGTAAAAGCAGTTCTAAATGATGAAATCCCCAGTACCCTTATGGTTAAGAACTGTTTGGATGGTTTCCCAACTGTTTTTCAAAGTGCACTTCAACATCTCAAACTCACTTTTGAAATCCTATTGACTTGCATTGGGCAAAACTGAAGTTGAGTGAAACTCAATGAGTCTTAACTTCTATGTTGTGAAACCACTTAAAACACATCTGCGACATAAGTTTTTACAGAAATGAACTGTTTTGAACAGTTTCCTGGTGGAAAACAAGGCGTCACACATGTGTACACAAAGTGATTTTCAGGCCCTGAAGCGCGTTATGGTGAAATAAGGTTACCTTCAACTCTAACGCTGTGTAAAGTCAAAATACTCTGGTAAAAGCAGTTCTAAATGATGAAATCCCCAGTACCCTTATGGTTAAGAACTGTTTGGATGGTTTCCCAACTGTTTTCAAAGTGCACTTCAACATCTCAAACTCACTTTTGAAATCCTATTGACTTGCATTGGGCAAAACTGAAGTTGAGTGAAACTCAATGAGTCTTAACTTCTATGTTGTGAAACCACTTGAAACACATCTGCGACATAGTTTTTACAGAAATGAACTGTTTTGAACAGTTTCCTGGTGGAAAACAAGGCGTCACACATGTGTACACAAAGTGATTTTCAGGCCCTGAAAGCGTTATGGTGAAATAAGGTTACCTTCAACTCTAACGCTGTGTAAAGTCAAAATACTCTGGTAAAAGCAGTTCTAAATGATGAAATCCCCAGTACCCTTATGGTTAAGAACTGTTTGGATGGTTTCCCAACTGTTTTCAAAGTGCACTTCAACATCTCAAACTCACTTTTGAAATCCCATTGACTTGCATTGGGCAAAACTGAAGTTGAGTGAAACTCAATGAGTCTTAACTTCTATGTTGTGAAACCACTTGAAACACATCTGCGACATAGTTTTTACAGAAATGAACTGTTTTGAACAGTTTCCTGGTGGAAAACAAGGCGTCACACATGTGTACACAAAGTGATTTTCAGGCCCTGAAAGCGTTATGGTGAAATAAGGTTACCTTCAACTCTAACGCTGTGTAAAGTCAAAATACTCTGGTAAAAGCAGTTCTAAATGATGAAATCCCCAGTACCCTTATGGTTAAGAACTGTTTGGATGGTTTCCCAACTGTTTTCAAAGTGCACTTCAACATCTCAAACTCACTTTTGAAATCCTATTGACTTGCATTGGGCAAAACTGAAGTTGAGTGAAACTCAATGAGTCTTAACTTCTATGTTGTGAAACCACTTGAAACACATCTGCGACATAGTTTTTACAGAAATGAACTGTTTTGAACAGTTTCCTGGTGGAAAACAAGGCGTCACACATGTGTACACAAAGTGATTTTCAGGCCCTGAAGCGTTATGGTGAAATAAGGTTACCTTCAACTCTAACGCTGTGTAAAGTCAAAATACTCTGGTAAAAGCAGTTCTAAATGATGAAATCCCCAGTACCCTTATGGTTAAGAACTGTTTGGATGGTTTCCCAACTGTTTTTCAAAGTGCACTTCAACATCTCAAACTCACTGTTTGAAATCCCTATTGAGTTGCATTGGGCAAAACTGAAGTTGAGTGAAACTCAATGAGTCTTAACTTCTATGTTGTGAAACCACTTGAAACACATCTGCGACATAGTTTTTACAGAAATGAACTGTTTTGAACAGTTTCCTGGTGGAAAACAAGGCGTCACACATGTGTACACAAAGTGATTTTCAGGCCCTGAAAGCGTTATGGTGAAATAAGGTTACCTTCAACTCTAACGCTGTGTAAAGTCAAAATACTCTGGTAAAAGCAGTTCTAAATGATGAAATCCCCAGTACCCTTATGGTTAAGAACTGTTTGGATGGTTTCCCAACTGTTTTCAAAGTGCACTTCAACATCTCAAACTCACTTTTGAAATCCTATTGACTTGCATTGGGCAAAACTGAAGTTGAGTGAAACTCAATGAGTCTTAACTTCTATGTTGTGAAACCACTTGAAACACATCTGCGACATAGTTTTTACAGAAATGAACTGTTTTGAACAGTTTCCTGGTGGAAAACAAGGCGTCACACATGTGTACACAAAGTGATTTTCAGGCCCTGAAAGCGTTATGGTGAAATAAGGTTACCTTCAACTCTAACGCTGTGTAAAGTCAAAATACTCTGGTAAAAGCAGTTCTAAATGATGAAATCCCCAGTACCCTTATGGTTAAGAACTGTTTGGATGGTTTCCCAACTGTTTTCAAAGTGCACTTCAACATCTCAAACTCACTTTTGAAATCCTATTGACTTGCATTGGGCAAAACTGAAGTTGAGTGAAACTCAATGAGTCTTAACTTCTATGTTGTGAAACCACTTGAAACACATCTGCGACATAGTTTTTACAGAAATGAACTGTTTTGAACAGTTTCCTGGTGGAAAACAAGGCGTCACACATGTGTACACAAAGTGATTTTCAGGCCCTGAAAGCGTTATGGTGAAATAAGGTTACCTTCAACTCTAACGCTGTGTAAAGTCAAAATACTCTGGTAAAAGCAGTTCTAAATGATGAAATCCCCAGTACCCTTATGGTTAAGAACTGTTTGGATGGTTTCCCAACTGTTTTCAAAGTGCACTTCAACATCTCAAACTCACTTTTGAAATCCTATTGACTTGCATTGGGCAAAACTGAAGTTGAGTGAAACTCAATGAGTCTTAACTTCTATGTTGTGAAACCACTTGAAACACATCTGCGACATAGTTTTTACAGAAATGAACTGTTTTGAACAGTTTCCTGGTGGAAAACAAGGCGTCACACATGTGTACACAAAGTGATTTTCAGGCCCTGAAGCGTTATGGTGAAATAAGGTTACCTTCAACTCTAACGCTGTGTAAAGTCAAAATACTCTGGTAAAAGCAGTTCTAAATGATGAAATCCCCAGTACCCTTATGGTTAAGAACTGTTTGGATGGTTTCCCAACTGTTTTCAAAGTGCACTTCAACATCTCAAACTCACTTTTGAAATCCCCATTGACTTGCATTGGGCAAAACTGAAGTTGAGTGAAACTCAATGAGTCTTAACTTCTATGTTGTGAAACCACTTGAAACACATCTGCGACATAGTTTTTACAGAAATGAACTGTTTTGAACAGTTTCCTGGTGGAAAACAAGGCGTCACACATGTGTACACAAAGTGATTTTCAGGCCCTGAAGCGTTATGGTGAAATAAGGTTACCTTCAACTCTAACGCTGTGTAAAGTCAAAATACTCTGGTAAAAGCAGTTCTAAATGATGAAATCCCCAGTACCCTTATGGTTAAGAACTGTTTGGATGGTTTCCCAACTGTTTTCAAAGTGCACTTCAACATCTCAAACTCACTTTTGAAATCCTATTGACTTGCATTGGGCAAAACTGAAGTTGAGTGAAACTCAATGAGTCTTAACTTCTATGTTGTGAAACCACTTGAAACACATCTGCGACATAGTTTTTACAGAAATGAACTGTTTTGAACAGTTTCCTGGTGGAAAACAAGGCGTCACACATGTGTACACAAAGTTATTTTCAGGCCCTGAAGCGCGTTATGCTGAAATAAGGTTACCTTCAACTCTAACGCTGTGTAAAGTCAAAATACTCTGGTAAAAGCAGTTCTAAATGATGAAATCCCCAGTACCCTTATGGTTAAGAACTGTTTGGATGGTTTCCCAACTGTTTTCAAAGTGCACTTCAACATCTCAAACTCACTTTTGAAATCCTATTGACTTGCATTGGGCAAAACTGAAGTTGAGTGAAACTCAATGAGTCTTAACTTCTATGTTGTGAAACCACTTGAAACACATCTGCGACATAGTTTTTACAGAAATGAACTGTTTTGAACAGTTTCCTGGTGGAAAACAAGGCGTCACACATGTGTACACAAAGTGATTTTCAGGCCCTGAAGCGCGTTATGGTGAAATAAGGTTACCTTCAACTCTAACTCTGTGTAAAGTCAAAATACTCTGGTAAAAGCAGTTCTAAATGATGAAATCCCCAGTACCCTTATGGTTAAGAACTGTTTGGATGGTTTCCCAACTGTTTTCAAAGTGCACTTCAACATCTCAAACTCACTTTTGAAATCCCCATTGACTTGCATTGGGCAAAAACTGAAGTTGAGTGAAACTCAATGAGTCTTAACTTCTATGTTGTGAAACCACTTGAAACACATCTGCGACATAGTTTTTACAGAAATGAACTGTTTTGAACAGTTTCCTGGTGGAAAACAAGGCGTCACACATGTGTACACAAAGTGATTTTCAGGCCCTGAAAGCGTTATGGTGAAATAAGGTTACCTTCAACTCTAACGCTGTGTAAAGTCAAAATACTCTGGTAAAAGCAGTTCTAAATGATGAAATCCCCAGTACCCTTATGGTTAAGAACTGTTTGGATGGTTTCCCAACTGTTTTCAAAGTGCACTTCAACATCTCAAACTCACTTTTGAAATCCCATTAACTTGCATTGGGCAAAACTGAAGTTGAGTGAAACTCAATGAGTCTTAACTTCTATGTTGTGAAACCACTTGAAACACATCTGCGACATAGTTTTTACAGAAATGAACTGTTTTGAACAGTTTCCTGGTGGAAAACAAGGCGTCACACATGTGTACACAAAGTGATTTTCAGGCCCTGAAAGCGTTATGGTGAAATAAGGTTACCTTCAACTCTAACGCTGTGTAAAGTCAAAATACTCTGGTAAAAGCAGTTCTAAATGATGAAATCCCCAGTACCCTTATGGTTAAGAACTGTTTGGATGGTTTCCCAACTGTTTTCAAAGTGCACTTCAACATCTCAAACTCACTTTTGAAATCCTATTGAGTTGCATTGGGCAAAACTGAAGTTGAGTGAAACTCAATGAGTCTTAACTTCTATGTTGTGAAACCACTTGAAACACATCTGCGACATAGTTTTTACAGAAATGAACTGTTTTGAACAGTTTCCTGGTGGAAAACAAGGCGTCACACATGTGTACACAAAGTGAATTTTCAGGCCCTGAAAGCGTTATGGTGAAATAAGGTTACCTTCAACTCTAACGCTGTGTAAAGTCAAAATACTCTGGTAAAAGCAGTTCTAAATGATGAAATCCCCAGTACCCTTATGGTTAAGAACTGTTTGGATGGTTTCCCAACTGTTTTCAAAGTGCACTTCAACATCTCAAACTCACTTTTGAAATCCCATTAACTTGCATTGGGCAAAAACTGAAGTTGAGTGAAACTCAATGAGTCTTAACTTCTATGTTGTGAAACCACTTGAAACACATCTGCGACATAGTTTTTACAGAAATGAACTGTTTTGAACAGTTTCCTGGTGGAAAACAAGGCGTCACACATGTGTACACAAAGTGATTTTCAGGCCCTGAAAAGCGTTATGGTGAAATAAGGTTACCTTCAACTCTAACGCTGTGTAAAGTCAAAATACTCTGGTAAAAGCAGTTCTAAATGATGAAATCCCCAGTACCCTTATGGTTAAGAACTGTTTGGATGGTTTCCCAACTGTTTTTCAAAGTGCACTTCAACATCTCAAACTCACTTTTGAAATCCTATTGACTTGCATTGGGCAAAACTGAAGTTGAGTGAAACTCAATGAGTCTTAACTTCTATGTTGTGAAACCACTTGAAACACATCTGCGACATAGTTTTTACAGAAATGAACTGTTTTGAACAGTTTCCTGGTGGAAAACAAGGCGTCACACATGTGTACACAAAGTGATTTTCAGGCCCTGAAAGCGTTATGGTGAAATAAGGTTACCTTCAACTCTAACTCTGTGTAAAGTCAAAATACTCTGGTAAAAGCAGTTCTAAATGATGAAATCCCCAGTACCCTTATGGTTAAGAACTGTTTGGATGGTTTCCCAACTGTTTTCAAAGTGCACTTCAACATCTCAAACTCACTTTTGAAATCCTATTGACTTGCATTGGGCAAAAACTGAAGTTGAGTGAAACTCAATGAGTCTTAACTTCTATGTTGTGAAACCACTTGAAACACATCTGCGACATAGTTTTTACAGAAATGAACTGTTTTGAACAGTTTCCTGGTGGAAAACAAGGCGTCACACATGTGTACACAAAGTGATTTTCAGGCCCTGAAAGCGTTATGGTGAAATAAGGTTACCTTCAACTCTAACGCTGTGTAAAGTCAAAATACTCTGGTAAAAGCAGTTCTAAATGATGAAATCCCCAGTACCCTTATGGTTAAGAACTGTTTGGATGGTTTCCCAACTGTTTTTCAAAGTGCACTTCAACATCTCAAACTCACTTTTGAAATCCCATTAACTTGCATTGGGCAAAAACTGAAGTTGAGTGAAACTCAATGAGTCTTAACTTCTATGTTGTGAAACCACTTGAAACACATCTGCGACATAGTTTTTACAGAAATGAACTGTTTTGAACAGTTTCCTGGTGGAAAACAAGGCGTCACACATGTGTACACAAAGTTGATTTTCAGGCCCTGAAAAGCGTTATGGTGAAATAAGGTTACCTTCAACTCTAACGCTGTGTAAAGTCAAAATACTCTGGTAAAAGCAGTTCTAAATGATGAAATCCCCAGTACCCTTATGGTTAAGAACTGTTTGGATGGTTTCCCAACTGTTTTTCAAAGTGCACTTCAACATCTCAAACTCACTTTTGAAATCCCATTGACTTGCATTGGGCAAAACTGAAGTTGAGTGAAACTCAATGAGTCTTAACTTCTATGTTGTGAAACCACTTGAAACACATCTGCGACATAGTTTTTACAGAAATGAACTGTTTTGAACAGTTTCCTGGTGGAAAACAAGGCGTCACACATGGTACACAAAGTGATTTTCAGGCCCTGAAAAGCGTTATGGTGAAATAAGGTTACCTTCAACTCTAACGCTGTGTAAAGTCAAAATACTCTGGTAAAAGCAGTTCTAAATGATGAAATCCCCAGTACCCTTATGGTTAAGAACTGTTTGGATGGTTTCCCAACTGTTTTTCAAAGTGCACTTCAACATCTCAAACTCACTTTTGAAATCCTATTGACTTGCATTGGGCAAAACTGAAGTTGAGTGAAACTCAATGAGTCTTAACTTCTATGTTGTGAAACCACTTGAAACACATCTGCGACATAGTTTTTACAGAAATGAACTGTTTTGAACAGTTTCCTGGTGGAAAACAAGGCGTCACACATGTGTACACAAAGTGATTTTCAGGCCCTGAAAGCGTTATGGTGAAATAAGGTTACCTTCAACTCTAACGCTGTGTAAAGTCAAAATACTCTGGTAAAAGCAGTTCTAAATGATGAAATCCCCAGTACCCTTATGGTTAAGAACTGTTTGGATGGTTTCCCAACTGTTTTCAAAGTGCACTTCAACATCTCAAACTCACTTTTGAAATCCCATTAACTTGCATTGGGCAAAACTGAAGTTGAGTGAAACTCAATGAGTCTTAACTTCTATGTTGTGAAACCACTTGAAACACATCTGCGACATAGTTTTTACAGAAATGAACTGTTTTGAACAGTTTCCTGGTGGAAAACAAGGCGTCACACATGTGTACACAAAGTGATTTTCAGGCCCTGAAGCGCGTTATGGTGAAATAAGGTTACCTTCAACTCTAACGCTGTGTAAAGTCAAAATACTCTGGTAAAAGCAGTTCTAAATGATGAAATCCCCAGTACCCTTATGGTTAAGAACTGTTTGGATGGTTTCCCAACTGTTTTTCAAAGTGCACTTCAACATCTCAAACTCACGTTTGAAATTCCTATTGAGTTGCATTGGGCAAAACTGAAGTTGAGTGAAACTCAATGAGTCTTAACTTCTATTTGTGAAACCACTTGAAACACATCTGCGACATAGTTTTTACAGAAATGAACTGTTTTGAACAGTTTCCTGGTGGAAAACAAGGCGTCACACATGTGTACACAAAGTGATTTTCAGGCCCTGAAAAGCGTTATGGTGAAATAAGGTTACCTTCAACTCTAACTCTGTGTAAAGTCAAAATACTCTGGTAAAGCAGTTCTAAATGATGAAATCCCCAGTACCCTTATGGTTAAGAACTGTTTGGATGGTTTCCCAACTGTTTTCAAAGTGCACTTCAACATCTCAAACTCACTTTTGAAATCCTATTGACTTGCATTGGGCAAAACTGAAGTTGAGTGAAACTCAATGAGTCTTAACTTCTATGTTGTGAAACCACTTGAAACACATCTGCGACATAGTTTTTACAGAAATGAACTGTTTTGAACAGTTTCCTGGTGGAAAACAAGGCGTCACACATGTGTACACAAAGTGATTTTCAGGCCCTGAAAGCGTTATGGTGAAATAAGGTTACCTTCAACTCTAACGCTGTGTAAAGTCAAAATACTCTGGTAAAAGCAGTTCTAAATGATGAAATCCCCAGTACCCTTATGGTTAAGAACTGTTTGGATGGTTTCCCAACTGTTTTTCAAAGTGCACTTCAACATCTCAAACTCACTTTTGAAATCCCCATTAACTTGCATTGGGCAAAACTGAAGTTGAGTGAAACTCAATGAGTCTTAACTTCTATGTTGTGAAACCACTTGAAACACATCTGCGACATAGTTTTTACAGAAATGAACTGTTTTGAACAGTTTCCTGGTGGAAAACAAGGCGTCACACATGTGTACACAAAGTGATTTTCAGGCCCTGAAGCGTTATGGTGAAATAAGGTTACCTTCAACTCTAACGCTGTGTAAAGTCAAAATACTCTGGTAAAAGCAGTTCTAAATGATGAAATCCCCAGTACCCTTATGGTTAAGAACTGTTTGGATGGTTTCCCAACTGTTTTCAAAGTGCACTTCAACATCTCAAACTCACTTTTGAAATCCCATTGAGTTGCATTGGGCAAAACTGAAGTTGAGTGAAACTCAATGAGTCTTAACTTCTATGTTGTGAAACCACTTGAAACACATCTGCGACATAGTTTTTACAGAAATGAACTGTTTTGAACAGTTTCCTGGTGGAAAACAAGGCGTCACACATGTGTACACAAAGTGATTTTCAGGCCCTGAAAGCGTTATGGTGAAATAAGGTTACCTTCAACTCTAACGCTGTGTAAAGTCAAAATACTCTGGTAAAAGCAGTTCTAAATGATGAAATCCCCAGTACCCTTATGGTTAAGAACTGTTTGGATGGTTTCCCAACTGTTTTTCAAAGTGCACTTCAACATCTCAAACTCACTTTTGAAATCCTATTGAGTTGCATTGGGCAAAACTGAAGTTGAGTGAAACTCAATGAGTCTTAACTTCTATGTTGTGAAACCACTTGAAACACATCTGCGACATAGTTTTTACAGAAATGAACTGTTTTGAACAGTTTCCTGGTGGAAAACAAGGCGTCACACATGTGTACACAAAGTGATTTTCAGGCCCTGAAAGCGTTATGGTGAAATAAGGTTACCTTCAACTCTAACGCTGTGTAAAGTCAAAATACTCTGGTAAAAGCAGTTCTAAATGATGAAATCCCCAGTACCCTTATGGTTAAGAACTGTTTGGATGGTTTCCCAACTGTTTTCAAAGTGCACTTCAACATCTCAAACTCACTTTTGAAATCCTATTGACTTGCATTGGGCAAAACTGAAGTTGAGTGAAACTCAATGAGTCTTAACTTCTATGTTGTGAAACCACTTGAAACACATCTGCGACATAGTTTTTACAGAAATGAACTGTTTTGAACAGTTTCCTGGTGGAAAACAAGGCGTCACACATGTGTACACAAAGTGATTTTCAGGCCCTGAAAGCGTTATGGTGAAATAAGGTTACCTTCAACTCTAACGCTGTGTAAAGTCAAAATACTCTGGTAAAAGCAGTTCTAAATGATGAAATCCCCAGTACCCTTATGGTTAAGAACTGTTTGGATGGTTTCCCAACTGTTTTTCAAAGTGCACTTCAACATCTCAAACTCACTTTTGAAATCCCATTGACTTGCATTGGGCAAAAACTGAAGTTGAGTGAAACTCAATGAGTCTTAACTGCTATGTTGTGAAACCACTTAAAACACATCTGCGACATAGTTTTTTACAGAAATGAACTGTTTTGAACAGTTTCCTGGTGGAAAACAAGGCGTCACACATGTGTACACAAAGTGATTTTCAGGCCCTGAAAGCGTTATGGTGAAATAAGGTTACCTTCAACTCTAACGCTGTGTAAAGTCAAAATACTCTGGTAAAAGCAGTTCTAAATGATGAAATCCCCAGTACCCTTATGGTTAAGAACTGTTTGGATGGTTTCCCAACTGTTTTCAAAGTGCACTTCAACATCTCAAACTCACTTTTGAAATCCTATTGACTTGCATTGGGCAAAACTGAAGTTGAGTGAAACTCAATGAGTCTTAACTTCTATGTTGTGAAACCACTTGAAACACATCTGCGACATAGTTTTTACAGAAATGAACTGTTTTGAACAGTTTCCTGGTGGAAAACAAGGCGTCACACATGTGTACACAAAGTGATTTTCAGGCCCTGAAAGCGTTATGGTGAAATAAGGTTACCTTCAACTCTAACTCTGTGTAAAGTCAAAATACTCTGGTAAAAGCAGTTCTAAATGATGAAATCCCCAGTACCCTTATGGTTAAGAACTGTTTGGATGGTTTCCCAACTGTTTTCAAAGTGCACTTCAACATCTCAAACTCACTTTTGAAATCCTATTGACTTGCATTGGGCAAAACTGAAGTTGAGTGAAACTCAATGAGTCTTAACTTCTATGTTGTGAAACCACTTGAAACACATCTGCGACATAGATTTTTAAAGAAATGAACTGTTTTGAACAGTTTCCTGGTGGAAAACAAGGCGTCACACATGTGTACACAAAGTGATTTTCAGGCCCTGAAAGCGTTATGGTGAAATAAGGTTACCTTCAACTCTAACTCTGTGTAAAGTCAAAATACTCTGGTAAAAGCAGTTCTAAATGATGAAATCCCCAGTACCCTTATGGTTAAGAACTGTTTGGATGGTTTCCCAACTGTTTTCAAAGTGCACTTCAACATCTCAAACTCACTTTTGAAATCCTATTGACTTGCATTGGGCAAAACTGAAGTTGAGTGAAACTCAATGAGTCTTAACTTCTATGTTGTGAAACCACTTGAAACACATCTGCGACATAGTTTTTACAGAAATGAACTGTTTTGAACAGTTTCCTGGTGGAAAACAAGGCGTCACACATGTGTACACAAAGTGATTTTCAGGCCCTGAAGCGTTATGGTGAAATAAGGTTACCTTCAACTCTAACGCTGTGTAAAGTCAAAATACTCTGGTAAAAGCAGTTCTAAATGATGAAATCCCCAGTACCCTTATGGTTAAGAACTGTTTGGATGGTTTCCCAACTGTTTTCAAAGTGCACTTCAACATCTCAAACTCACTTTTGAAATCCTATTGACTTGCATTGGGCAAAACTGAAGTTGAGTGAAACTCAATGAGTCTTAACTTCTATGTTGTGAAACCACTTGAAACACATCTGCGACATAGTTTTTACAGAAATGAACTGTTTTGAACAGTTTCCTGGTGGAAAACAAGGCGTCACACATGTGTACACAAAGTGATTTTCAGGCCCTGAAAGCGTTATGGTGAAATAAGGTTACCTTCAACTCTAACGCTGTGTAAAGTCAAAATACTCTGGTAAAAGCAGTTCTAAATGATGAAATCCCCAGTACCCTTATGGTTAAGAACTGTTTGGATGGTTTCCCAACTGTTTTCAAAGTGCACTTCAACATCTCAAACTCACTTTTGAAATCCCATTAACTTGCATTGGGCAAAACTGAAGTTGAGTGAAACTCAATGAGTCTTAACTTCTATGTTGTGAAACCACTTGAAACACATCTGCGACATAGTTTTTACAGAAATGAACTGTTTTGAACAGTTTCCTGGTGGAAAACAAGGCGTCACACATGTGTACACAAAGTTATTTTCAGGCCCTGAAGCGTTATGGTGAAATAAGGTTACCTTCAACTCTAACTCTGTGTAAAGTCAAAATACTCTGGTAAAAGCAGTTCTAAATGATGAAATCCCCAGTACCCTTATGGTTAAGAACTGTTTGGATGGTTTCCCAACTGTTTTCAAAGTGCACTTCAACATCTCAAACTCACTTTTGAAATCCATTGACTTGCATTGGGCAAAACTGAAGTTGAGTGAAACTCAATGAGTCTTAACTTCTATGTTGTGAAACCACTTGAAACACATCTGCGACATAGTTTTTACAGAAATGAACTGTTTTGAACAGTTTCCTGGTGGAAAACAAGGCGTCACACATGTGTACACAAAGTAATTTTCAGGCCCTGAAGCGCGTTATGGTGAAATAAGGTTACCTTCAACTCTAACGCTGTGTAAAGTCAAAATACTCTGGTAAAAGCAGTTCTAAATGATGAAATCCCCAGTACCCTTATGGTTAAGAACTGTTTGGATGGTTTCCCAACTGTTTTCAAAGTGCACTTCAACATCTCAAACTCACTTTTGAAATCCTATTTAACTTGCATTGGGCAAAACTGAAGTTGAGTGAAACTCAATGAGTCTTAACTTCTATGTTGTGAAACCACTTGAAACACATCTGCGACATAGTTTTTACAGAAATGAACTGTTTTGAACAGTTTCCTGGTGGAAAACAAGGCGTCACACATGTGTACACAAAGTGATTTTCAGGCCCTGAAAGCGTTATGGTGAAATAAGGTTACCTTCAACTCTAACGCTGTGTAAAGTCAAAATACTCTGGTAAAAGCAGTTCTAAATGATGAAATCCCCAGTACCCTTATGGTTAAGAACTGTTTGGATGGTTTCCCAACTGTTTTCAAAGTGCACTTCAACATCTCAAACTCACTTTTGAAATCCCATTAACTTGCATTGGGCAAAAACTGAAGTTGAGTGAAACTCAATGAGTCTTAACTTCTATGTTGTGAAACCACTTGAAACACATCTGCGACATAGTTTTTACAGAAATGAACTGTTTTGAACAGTTTCCTGGTGGAAAACAAGGCGTCACACATGTGTACACAAAGTGATTTTCAGGCCCTGAAGCGTTATGGTGAAATAAGGTTACCTTCAACTCTAACGCTGTGTAAAGTCAAAATACTCTGGTAAAAGCAGTTCTAAATGATGAAATCCCCAGTACCCTTATGGTTAAGAACTGTTTGGATGGTTTCCCAACTGTTTTCAAAGTGCACTTCAACATCTCAAACTCACTTTTGAAATCCTATTGACTTGCATTGGGCAAAACTGAAGTTGAGTGAAACTCAATGAGTCTTAACTTCTATGTTGTGAAACCACTTGAAACACATCTGCGACATAGTTTTTACAGAAATGAACTGTTTTGAACAGTTTCCTGGTGGAAAACAAGGCGTCACACATGTGTACACAAAGTGATTTTCAGGCCCTGAAAGCGTTATGGTGAAATAAGGTTACCTTCAACTCTAACGCTGTGTAAAGTCAAAATACTCTGGTAAAGCAGTTCTAAATGATGAAATCCCCAGTACCCTTATGGTTAAGAACTGTTTGGATGGTTTCCCAACTGTTTTCAAAGTGCACTTCAACATCTCAAACTCACTTTTGAAATCCCATTAACTTGCATTGGGCAAAACTGAAGTTGAGTGAAACTCAATGAGTCTTAACTTCTATGTTGTGAAACCACTTGAAACACATCTGCGACATAGTTTTTACAGAAATGAACTGTTTTGAACAGTTTCCTGGTGGAAAACAAGGCGTCACACATGTGTACACAAAGTGATTTTCAGGCCCTGAAAGCGTTATGGTGAAATAAGGTTACCTTCAACTCTAACTCTGTGTAAAGTCAAAATACTCTGGTAAAAGCAGTTCTAAATGATGAAATCCCCAGTACCCTTATGGTTAAGAACTGTTTGGATGGTTTCCCAACTGTTTTCAAAGTGCACTTCAACATCTCAAACTCACTTTTGAAATCCTATTGACTTGCATTGGGCAAAACTGAAGTTGAGTGAAACTCAATGAGTCTTAACTTCTATGTTGTGAAACCACTTGAAACACATCTGCGACATAGTTTTTACAGAAATGAACTGTTTTGAACAGTTTCCTGGTGGAAAACAAGGCGTCACACATGTGTACACAAAGTGATTTTCAGGCCCTGAAGCGTTATGGTGAAATAAGGTTACCTTCAACTCTAACGCTGTGTAAAGTCAAAATACTCTGGTAAAAGCAGTTCTAAATGATGAAATCCCCAGTACCCTTATGGTTAAGAACTGTTTGGATGGTTTCCCAACTGTTTTCAAAGTGCACTTCAACATCTCAAACTCACTTTTGAAATCCTATTGACTTGCATTGGGCAAAACTGAAGTTGAGTGAAACTCAATGAGTCTTAACTTCTATGTTGTGAAACCACTTGAAACACATCTGCGACATAGTTTTTACAGAAATGAACTGTTTTGAACAGTTTCCTGGTGGAAAACAAGGCGTCACACATGTGTACACAAAGTGATTTTCAGGCCCTGAAAGCGTTATGGTGAAATAAGGTTACCTTCAACTCTAACGCTGTGTAAAGTCAAAATACTCTGGTAAAAGCAGTTCTAAATGATGAAATCCCCAGTACCCTTATGGTTAAGAACTGTTTGGATGGTTTCCCAACTGTTTTTCAAAGTGCACTTCAACATCTCAAACTCACTTTTGAAATCCCATTAACTTGCATTGGGCAAAACTGAAGTTGAGTGAAACTCAATGAGTCTTAACTTCTATGTTGTGAAACCACTTGAAACACATCTGCGACATAGTTTTTACAGAAATGAACTGTTTTGAACAGTTTCCTGGTGGAAAACAAGGCGTCACACATGTGTACACAAAGTGATTTTCAGGCCCTGAAAGCGTTATGGTGAAATAAGGTTACCTTCAACTCTAACGCTGTGTAAAGTCAAAATACTCTGGTAAAAGCAGTTCTAAATGATGAAATCCCCAGTACCCTTATGGTTAAGAACTGTTTGGATGGTTTCCCAACTGTTTTCAAAGTGCACTTCAACATCTCAAACTCACTTTTGAAATCCCATTGACTTGCATTGGGCAAAACTGAAGTTGAGTGAAACTCAATGAGTCTTAACTTCTATGTTGTGAAACCACTTGAAACACATCTGCGACATAGTTTTTACAGAAATGAACTGTTTTGAACAGTTTCCTGGTGGAAAACAAGGCGTCACACATGTGTACACAAAGTGATTTTCAGGCCCTGAAAGCGTTATGGTGAAATAAGGTTACCTTCAACTCTAACGCTGTGTAAAGTCAAAATACTCTGGTAAAAGCAGTTCTAAATGATGAAATCCCCAGTACCCTTATGGTTAAGAACTGTTTGGATGGTTTCCCAACTGTTTTTCAAAGTGCACTTCAACATCTCAAACTCACTTTTGAAATCCTATTAACTTGCATTGGGCAAAACTGAAGTTGAGTGAAACTCAATGAGTCTTAACTTCTATGTTGTGAAACCACTTGAAACACATCTGCGACATAGTTTTTACAGAAATGAACTGTTTTGAACAGTTTCCTGGTGGAAAACAAGGCGTCACACATGTGTACACAAAGTGATTTTCAGGCCCTGAAGCGCGTTATGGTGAAATAAGGTTACCTTCAACTCTAACGCTGTGTAAAGTCAAAATACTCTGGTAAAACAGTTCTAAATGATGAAATCCCCAGTACCCTTATGGTTAAGAACTGTTTGGATGGTTTCCCAACTGTTTTTCAAAGTGCACTTCAACATCTCAAACTCACTTTTGAAATCCCATTAACTTGCATTGGGCAAAACTGAAGTTGAGTGAAACTCAATGAGTCTTAACTTCTATGTTGTGAAACCACTTGAAACACATCTGCGACATAGTTTTTACAGAAATGAACTGTTTTGAACAGTTTCCTGGTGGAAAACAAGGCGTCACACATGTGTACACAAAGTGATTTTCAGGCCCTGAAAGCGTTATGGTGAAATAAGGTTACCTTCAACTCTAACGCTGTGTAAAGTCAAAATACTCTGGTAAAAGCAGTTCTAAATGATGAAATCCCCAGTACCCTTATGGTTAAGAACTGTTTGGATGGTTTCCCAACTGTTTTCAAAGTGCACTTCAACATCTCAAACTCACTTTTGAAATCCCATTGACTTGCATTGGGCAAAACTGAAGTTGAGTGAAACTCAATGAGTCTTAACTTCTATGTTGTGAAACCACTTGAAACACATCTGCGACATAGTTTTTACAGAAATGAACTGTTTTGAACAGTTTCCTGGTGGAAAACAAGGCGTCACACATGTGTACACAAAGTGATTTTCAGGCCCTGAAAGCGTTATGGTGAAATAAGGTTACCTTCAACTCTAACTCTGTGTAAAGTCAAAATACTCTGGTAAAAGCAGTTCTAAATGATGAAATCCCCAGTACCCTTATGGTTAAGAACTGTTTGGATGGTTTCCCAACTGTTTTTCAAAGTGCACTTCAACATCTCAAACTCACTTTTGAAATCCCATTGACTTGCATTGGGCAAAACTGAAGTTGAGTGAAACTCAATGAGTCTTAACTTCTATGTTGTGAAACCACTTGAAACACATCTGCGACATAGTTTTTACAGAAATGAACTGTTTTGAACAGTTTCCTGGTGGAAAACAAGGCGTCACACATGTGTACACAAAGTGATTTTCAGGCCCTGAAAGCGTTATGGTGAAATAAGGTTACCTTCAACTCTAACGCTGTGTAAAGTCAAAATACTCTGGTAAAAGCAGTTCTAAATGATGAAATCCCCAGTACCCTTATGGTTAAGAACTGTTTGGATGGTTTCCCAACTGTTTTCAAAGTGCACTTCAACATCTCAAACTCACTTTTGAAATCCTATTAACTTGCATTGGGCAAAACTGAAGTTGAGTGAAACTCAATGAGTCTTAACTTCTATGTTGTGAAACCACTTGAAACACATCTGCGACATAGTTTTTACAGAAATGAACTGTTTTGAACAGTTTCCTGGTGGAAAACAAGGCGTCACACATGTGTACACAAAGTGATTTTCAGGCCCTGAAGCGTTATGGTGAAATAAGGTTACCTTCAACTCTACGCTGTGTAAAGTCAAAATACTCTGGTAAAGCAGTTCTAAATGATGAAATCCCCAGTACCCTTATGGTTAAGAACTGTTTGGATGGTTTCCCAACTGTTTTCAAAGTGCACTTCAACATCTCAAACTCACTTTTGAAATCCCATTAACTTGCATTGGGCAAAACTGAAGTTGAGTGAAACTCAATGAGTCTTAACTTCTATGTTGTGAAACCACTTGAAACACATCTGCGACATAGTTTTTACAGAAATGAACTGTTTTGAACAGTTTCCTGGTGGAAAACAAGGCGTCACACATGTGTACACAAAGTGATTTTCAGGCCCTGAAAAGCGTTATGGTGAAATAAGGTTACCTTCAACTCTAACGCTGTGTAAAGTCAAAATACTCTGGTAAAAGCAGTTCTAAATGATGAAATCCCCAGTACCCTTATGGTTAAGAACTGTTTGGATGGTTTCCCAACTGTTTTCAAAGTGCACTTCAACATCTCAAACTCACTTTTGAAATCCTATTGACTTGCATTGGGCAAAACTGAAGTTGAGTGAAACTCAATGAGTCTTAACTTCTATGTTGTGAAACCACTTGAAACACATCTGCGACATAGTTTTTACAGAAATGAACTGTTTTGAACAGTTTCCTGGTGGAAAACAAGGCGTCACACATGTGTACACAAAGTGATTTTCAGGCCCTGAAAAGCGTTATGGTGAAATAAGGTTACCTTCAACTCTAACGCTGTGTAAAGTCAAAATACTCTGGTAAAAGCAGTTCTAAATGATGAAATCCCCAGTACCCTTATGGTTAAGAACTGTTTGGATGGTTTCCCAACTGTTTTTCAAAGTGCACTTCAACATCTCAAACTCACTTTTGAAATCCCATTGACTTGCATTGGGCAAAACTGAAGTTGAGTGAAACTCAATGAGTCTTAACTTCTATGTTGTGAAACCACTTGAAACACATCTGCGACATAGTTTTTACAGAAATGAACTGTTTTGAACAGTTTCCTGGTGGAAAACAAGGCGTCACACATGTGTACACAAAGTGATTTTCAGGCCCTGAAAGCGTTATGGTGAAATAAGGTTACCTTCAACTCTAACTCTGTGTAAAGTCAAAATACTCTGGTAAAAGCAGTTCTAAATGATGAAATCCCCAGTACCCTTATGGTTAAGAACTGTTTGGATGGTTTCCCAACTGTTTTCAAAGTGCACTTCAACATCTCAAACTCACTTTTGAAATCCCATTAACTTGCATTGGGCAAAACTGAAGTTGAGTGAAACTCAATGAGTCTTAACTTCTATGTTGTGAAACCACTTGAAACACATCTGCGACATAGTTTTTACAGAAATGAACTGTTTTGAACAGTTTCCTGGTGGAAAACAAGGCGTCACACATGTGTACACAAAGTGATTTTCAGGCCCTGAAGCGTTATGGTGAAATAAGGTTACCTTCAACTCTAACGCTGTGTAAAGTCAAAATACTCTGGTAAAAGCAGTTCTAAATGATGAAATCCCCAGTACCCTTATGGTTAAGAACTGTTTGGATGGTTTCCCAACTGTTTTCAAAGTGCACTTCAACATCTCAAACTCACTTTTGAAATCCTATTGACTTGCATTGGGCAAAACTGAAGTTGAGTGAAACTCAATGAGTCTTAACTTCTATGTTGTGAAACCACTTGAAACACATCTGCGACATAGTTTTTACAGAAATGAACTGTTTTGAACAGTTTCCTGGTGGAAAACAAGGCGTCACACATGTGTACACAAAGTGATTTTCAGGCCCTGAAGCGTTATGGTGAAATAAGGTTACCTTCAACTCTAACGCTGTGTAAAGTCAAAATACTCTGGTAAAGCAGTTCTAAATGATGAAATCCCCAGTACCCTTATGGTTAAGAACTGTTTGGATGGTTTCCCAACTGTTTTTCAAAGTGCACTTCAACATCTCAAACTCACTTTTGAAATCCTATTGACTTGCATTGGGCAAAACTGAAGTTGAGTGAAACTCAATGAGTCTTAACTTCTATGTTGTGAAACCACTTGAAACACATCTGCGACATAGTTTTTACAGAAATGAACTGTTTTGAACAGTTTCCTGGTGGAAAACAAGGCGTCACACATGTGTACACAAAGTGATTTTCAGGCCCTGAAAGCGTTATGGTGAAATAAGGTTACCTTCAACTCTAACGCTGTGTAAAGTCAAAATACTCTGGTAAAAGCAGTTCTAAATGATGAAATCCCCAGTACCCTTATGGTTAAGAACTGTTTGGATGGTTTCCCAACTGTTTTCAAAGTGCACTTCAACATCTCAAACTCACTTTTGAAATCCCATTGACTTGCATTGGGCAAAACTGAAGTTGAGTGAAACTCAATGAGTCTTAACTTCTATGTTGTGAAACCACTTGAAACACATCTGCGACATAGTTTTTACAGAAATGAACTGTTTTGAACAGTTTCCTGGTGGAAAACAAGGCGTCACACATGTGTACACAAAGTGATTTTCAGGCCCTGAAAGCGTTATGGTGAAATAAGGTTACCTTCAACTCTAACGCTGTGTAAAGTCAAAATACTCTGGTAAAAGCAGTTCTAAATGATGAAATCCCCAGTACCCTTATGGTTAAGAACTGTTTGGATGGTTTCCCAACTGTTTTCAAAGTGCACTTCAACATCTCAAACTCACTTTTGAAATCCTATTAACTTGCATTGGGCAAAACTGAAGTTGAGTGAAACTCAATGAGTCTTAACTTCTATGTTGTGAAACCACTTGAAACACATCTGCGACATAGTTTTTACAGAAATGAACTGTTTTGAACAGTTTCCTGGTGGAAAACAAGGCGTCACACATGTGTACACAAAGAGAATTTCAGGCCCTGAAAAGCGTTATGGTGAAATAAGGTTACCTTCAACTCTAACGCTGTGTAAAGTCAAAATACTCTGGTAAAAGCAGTTCTAAATGATGAAATCCCCAGTACCCTTATGGTTAAGAACTGTTTGGATGGTTTCCCAACTGTTTTCAAAGTGCACTTCAACATCTCAAACTCACTTTTGAAATCCTATTGAGTTGCATTGGGCAAAACTGAAGTTGAGTGAAACTCAATGAGTCTTAACTTCTATGTTGTGAAACCACTTGAAACACATCTGCGACATAGTTTTTACAGAAATGAACTGTTTTGAACAGTTTCCTGGTGGAAAACAAGGCGTCACACATGTGTACACAAAGTTATTTTCAGGCCCTGAAAGCGTTATGGTGAAATAAGGTTACCTTCAACTCTAACGCTGTGTAAAGTCAAAATACTCTGGTAAAAGCAGTTCTAAATGATGAAATCCCCAGTACCCTTATGGTTAAGAACTGTTTGGATGGTTTCCCAACTGTTTTTCAAAGTGCACTTCAACATCTCAAACTCACTTTTGAAATCCTATTGACTTGCATTGGGCAAAACTGAAGTTGAGTGAAACTCAATGAGTCTTAACTTCTATGTTGTGAAACCACTTGAAACACATCTGCGACATAGTTTTTACAGAAATGAACTGTTTTGAACAGTTTCCTGGTGGAAAACAAGGCGTCACACATGTGTACACAAAGTGATTTTCAGGCCCTGAAGCGTTATGGTGAAATAAGGTTACCTTCAACTCTAACGCTGTGTAAAGTCAAAATACTCTGGTAAAAGCAGTTCTAAATGATGAAATCCCCAGTACCCTTATGGTTAAGAACTGTTTGGATGGTTTCCCAACTGTTTTCAAAGTGCACTTCAACATCTCAAACTCACTTTTGAAATCCTATTGACTTGCATTGGGCAAAACTGAAGTTGAGTGAAACTCAATGAGTCTTAACTTCTATGTTGTGAAACCACTTGAAACACATCTGCGACATAGTTTTTACAGAAATGAACTGTTTTGAACAGTTTCCTGGTGGAAAACAAGGCGTCACACATGTGTACACAAAGTGATTTTCAGGCCCTGAAGCGTTATGGTGAAATAAGGTTACCTTCAACTCTAACGCTGTGTAAAGTCAAAATACTCTGGTAAAAGCAGTTCTAAATGATGAAATCCCCAGTACCCTTATGGTTAAGAACTGTTTGGATGGTTTCCCAACTGTTTTCAAAGTGCACTTCAACATCTCAAACTCACTTTTGAAATCCCATTAACTTGCATTGGGCAAAACTGAAGTTGAGTGAAACTCAATGAGTCTTAACTTCTATGTTGTGAAACCACTTGAAACACATCTGCGACATAGTTTTTACAGAAATGAACTGTTTTGAACAGTTTCCTGGTGGAAAACAAGGCGTCACACATGTGTACACAAAGTGATTTTCAGGCCCTGAAGCGTTATGGTGAAATAAGGTTACCTTCAACTCTAACGCTGTGTAAAGTCAAAATACTCTGGTAAAAGCAGTTCTAAATGATGAAATCCCCAGTACCCTTATGGTTAAGAACTGTTTGGATGGTTTCCCAACTGTTTTCAAAGTGCACTTCAACATCTCAAACTCACTTTTGAAATCCTATTGACTTGCATTGGGCAAAACTGAAGTTGAGTGAAACTCAATGAGTCTTAACTTCTATGTTGTGAAACCACTTGAAACACATCTGCGACATAGTTTTTACAGAAATGAACTGTTTTGAACAGTTTCCTGGTGGAAAACAAGGCGTCACACATGTGTACACAAAGTGATTTTCAGGCCCTGAAAGCGTTATGGTGAAATAAGGTTACCTTCAACTCTAACGCTGTGTAAAGTCAAAATACTCTGGTAAAAGCAGTTCTAAATGATGAAATCCCCAGTACCCTTATGGTTAAGAACTGTTTGGATGGTTTCCCAACTGTTTTCAAAGTGCACTTCAACATCTCAAACTCACTTTTGAAATCCCATTGACTTGCATTGGGCAAAACTGAAGTTGAGTGAAACTCAATGAGTCTTAACTTCTATGTTGTGAAACCACTTGAAACACATCTGCGACATAGTTTTTACAGAAATGAACTGTTTTGAACAGTTTCCTGGTGGAAAACAAGGCGTCACACATGTGTACACAAAGTGATTTTCAGGCCCTGAAAGCGTTATGGTGAAATAAGGTTACCTTCAACTCTAACGCTGTGTAAAGTCAAAATACTCTGGTAAAAGCAGTTCTAAATGATGAAATCCCCAGTACCCTTATGGTTAAGAACTGTTTGGATGGTTTCCCAACTGTTTTCAAAGTGCACTTCAACATCTCAAACTCACTTTTGAAATCCCATTAACTTGCATTGGGCAAAACTGAAGTTGAGTGAAACTCAATGAGTCTTAACTTCTATGTTGTGAAACCACTTGAAACACATCTGCGACATAGTTTTTACAGAAATGAACTGTTTTGAACAGTTTCCTGGTGGAAAACAAGGCGTCACACATGTGTACACAAAGTGACTTTCAGGCCCTGAACCGCGTTATGGTGAAATAAGGTTACCTTCAACTCTAACGCTGTGTAAAGTCAAAATACTCTGGTAAAAGCAGTTCTAAATGATGAAATCCCCAGTACCCTTATGGTTAAGAACTGTTTGGATGGTTTCCCAACTGTTTTCAAAGTGCACTTCAACATCTCAAACTCACTTTTGAAATCCCATTGACTTGCATTGGGCAAAACTGAAGTTGAGTGAAACTCAATGAGTCTTAACTTCTATGTTGTGAAACCACTTGAAACACATCTGCGACATAGTTTTTACAGAAATGAACTGTTTTGAACAGTTTCCTGGTGGAAAACAAGGCGTCACACATGTGTACACAAAGTGATTTTCAGGCCCTGAAAAGCGTTATGGTGAAATAAGGTTACCTTCAACTCTAACGCTGTGTAAAGTCAAAATACTCTGGTAAAAGCAGTTCTAAATGATGAAATCCCCAGTACCCTTATGGTTAAGAACTGTTTGGATGGTTTCCCAACTGTTTTCAAAGTGCACTTCAACATCTCAAACTCACTTTTGAAATCCTATTGAGACTTGCATTGGGCAAAACTGAAGTTGAGTGAAACTCAATGAGTCTTAACTTCTATGTTGTGAAACCACTTGAAACACATCTGCGACATAGTTTTTACAGAAATGAACTGTTTTGAACAGTTTCCTGGTGGAAAACAAGGCGTCACACATGTGTACACAAAGTGATTTTCAGGCCCTGAAAGCGTTATGGTGAAATAAGGTTACCTTCAACTCTAACGCTGTGTAAAGTCAAAATACTCTGGTAAAAGCAGTTCTAAATGATGAAATCCCCAGTACCCTTATGGTTAAGAACTGTTTGGATGGTTTCCCAACTGTTTTTCAAAGTGCACTTCAACATCTCAAACTCACTTTTGAAATCCCATTAACTTGCATTGGGCAAAACTGAAGTTGAGTGAAACTCAATGAGTCTTAACTTCTATGTTGTGAAACCACTTGAAACACATCTGCGACATAGTTTTTTACAGAAATGAACTGTTTTGAACAGTTTCCTGGTGGAAAACAAGGCGTCACACATGTGTACACAAAGTGATTTTCAGGCCCTGAAAAGCGTTATGGTGAAATAAGGTTACCTTCAACTCTAACGCTGTGTAAAGTCAAAATACTCTGGTAAAAGCAGTTCTAAATGATGAAATCCCCAGTACCCTTATGGTTAAGAACTGTTTGGATGGTTTCCCAACTGTTTTCAAAGTGCACTTCAACATCTCAAACTCACTTTTGAAATCCCATTAACTTGCATTGGGCAAAACTGAAGTTGAGTGAAACTCAATGAGTCTTAACTTCTATGTTGTGAAACCACTTGAAACACATCTGCGACATAGTTTTTACAGAAATGAACTGTTTTGAACAGTTTCCTGGTGGAAAACAAGGCGTCACACATGTGTACACAAAGTGATTTTCAGGCCCTGAAGCGTTATGGTGAAATAAGGTTACCTTCAACTCTAACGCTGTGTAAAGTCAAAATACTCTGGTAAAAGCAGTTCTAAATGATGAAATCCCCAGTACCCTTATGGTTAAGAACTGTTTGGATGGTTTCCCAACTGTTTTCAAAGTGCACTTCAACATCTCAAACTCACTTTTGAAATCCCATTAACTTGCATTGGGCAAAACTGAAGTTGAGTGAAACTCAATGAGTCTTAACTTCTATGTTGTGAAACCACTTGAAACACATCTGCGACATAGTTTTTACAGAAATGAACTGTTTTGAACAGTTTCCTGGTGGAAAACAAGGCGTCACACATGTGTACACAAAGTGATTTTCAGGCCCTGAAAGCGTTATGGTGAAATAAGGTTACCTTCAACTCTAACGCTGTGTAAAGTCAAAATACTCTGGTAAAAGCAGTTCTAAATGATGAAATCCCCAGTACCCTTATGGTTAAGAACTGTTTGGATGGTTTCCCAACTGTTTTCAAAGTGCACTTCAACATCTCAAACTCACTTTTGAAATCCCATTGACTTGCATTGGGCAAAACTGAAGTTGAGTGAAACTCAATGAGTCTTAACTTCTATGTTGTGAAACCACTTGAAACACATCTGCGACATAGTTTTTACAGAAATGAACTGTTTTGAACAGTTTCCTGGTGGAAAACAAGGCGTCACACATGTGTACACAAAAGATTTTCAGGCCCTGAAGCGCGTTATGGTGAAATAAGGTTACCTTCAACTCTAACTCTGTGTAAAGTCAAAATACTCTGGTAAAAGCAGTTCTAAATGATGAAATCCCCAGTACCCTTATGGTTAAGAACTGTTTGGATGGTTTCCCAACTGGTTTTCAAAGTGCACTTCAACATCTCAAACTCACTTTTGAAATCCTATTGACTTGCATTGGGCAAAACTGAAGTTGAGTGAAACTCAATGAGTCTTAACTTCTATGTTGTGAAACCACTTGAAACACATCTGCGACATAGTTTTTACAGAAATGAACTGTTTTGAACAGTTTCCTGGTGGAAAACAAGGCGTCACACATGTGTACACAAAGTGATTTTCAGGCCCTGAAGCGCGTTATGGTGAAATAAGGTTACCTTCAACTCTAACGCTGTGTAAAGTCAAAATACTCTGGTAAAAGCAGTTCTAAATGATGAAATCCCCAGTACCCTTATGGTTAAGAACTGTTTGGATGGTTTCCCAACTGTTTTCAAAGTGCACTTCAACATCTCAAACTCACTTTTGAAATCCCATTGACTTGCATTGGGCAAAACTGAAGTTGAGTGAAACTCAATGAGTCTTAACTTCTATGTTGTGAAACCACTTGAAACACATCTGCGACATAGTTTTTACAGAAATGAACTGTTTTGAACAGTTTCCTGGTGGAAAACAAGGCGTCACACATGTGTACACAAAGTGATTTTCAGGCCCTGAAGCGTTATGGTGAAATAAGGTTACCTTCAACTCTAACGCTGTGTAAAGTCAAAATACTCTGGTAAAAGCAGTTCTAAATGATGAAATCCCCAGTACCCTTATGGTTAAGAACTGTTTGGATGGTTTCCCAACTGTTTTTCAAAGTGCACTTCAACATCTCAAACTCACTTTTGAAATCCTATTGACTTGCATTGGGCAAAACTGAAGTTGAGTGAAACTCAATGAGTCTTAACTTCTATGTTGTGAAACCACTTGAAACACATCTGCGACATAGTTTTTACAGAAATGAACTGTTTTGAACAGTTTCCTGGTGGAAAACAAGGCGTCACACATGTGTACACAAAGTGATTTTCAGGCCCTGAAAAGCGTTATGGTGAAATAAGGTTACCTTCAACTCTAACGCTGTGTAAAGTCAAAATACTCTGGTAAAAGCAGTTCTAAATGATGAAATCCCCAGTACCCTTATGGTTAAGAACTGTTTGGATGGTTTCCCAACTGTTTTCAAAGTGCACTTCAACATCTCAAACTCACTTTTGAAATCCTATTGACTTGCATTGGGCAAAACTGAAGTTGAGTGAAACTCAATGAGTCTTAACTTCTATGTTGTGAAACCACTTGAAACACATCTGCGACATAGTTTTTACAGAAATGAACTGTTTTGAACAGTTTCCTGGTGGAAAACAAGGCGTCACACATGTGTACACAAAGTGATTTTCAGGCCCTGAAGCGTTATGGTGAAATAAGGTTACCTTCAACTCTAACTCTGTGTAAAGTCAAAATACTCTGGTAAAAGCAGTTCTAAATGATGAAATCCCCAGTACCCTTATGGTTAAGAACTGTTTGGATGGTTTCCCAACTGTTTTCAAAGTGCACTTCAACATCTCAAACTCACTTTTGAAATCCTATTGACTTGCATTGGGCAAAACTGAAGTTGAGTGAAACTCAATGAGTCTTAACTTCTATGTTGTGAAACCACTTGAAACACATCTGCGACATAGTTTTTACAGAAATGAACTGTTTTGAACAGTTTCCTGGTGGAAAACAAGGCGTCACACATGTGTACACAAAGTGAATTTCAGGCCCTGAAAGCGTTATGGTGAAATAAGGTTACCTTCAACTCTAACGCTGTGTAAAGTCAAAATACTCTGGTAAAACAGTTCTAAATGATGAAATCCCCAGTACCCTTATGGTTAAGAACTGTTTGGATGGTTTCCCAACTGTTTTCAAAGTGCACTTCAACATCTCAAACTCACTTTTGAAATCCCATTAACTTGCAATGGGCAAAACTGAAGTTGAGTGAAACTCAATGAGTCTTAACTTCTATGTTGTGAAACCACTTGAAACACATCTGCGACATAGTTTTTACAGAAATGAACTGTTTTGAACAGTTTCCTGGTGGAAAACAAGGCGTCACACATGTGTACACAAAGTGATTTTCAGGCCCTGAAAGCGTTATGGTGAAATAAGGTTACCTTCAACTCTAACGCTGTGTAAAGTCAAAATACTCTGGTAAAAGCAGTTCTAAATGATGAAATCCCCAGTACCCTTATGGTTAAGAACTGTTTGGATGGTTTCCCAACTGTTTTTCAAAGTGCACTTCAACATCTCAAACTCACTTTTGAAATCCTATTGAGTTGCATTGGGCAAAACTGAAGTTGAGTGAAACTCAATGAGTCTTAACTTCTATGTTGTGAAACCACTTGAAACACATCTGCGACATAGTTTTTACAGAAATGAACTGTTTTGAACAGTTTCCTGGTGGAAAACAAGGCGTCACACATGTGTACACAAAGTGATTTTCAGGCCCTGAAGCGCGTTATGGTGAAATAAGGTTACCTTCAACTCTAACGCTGTGTAAAGTCAAAATACTCTGGTAAAAGCAGTTCTAAATGATGAAATCCCCAGTACCCTTATGGTTAAGAACTGTTTGGATGGTTTCCCAACTGTTTTCAAAGTGCACTTCAACATCTCAAACTCACTTTTGAAATCCCATTAACTTGCATTGGGCAAAACTGAAGTTGAGTGAAACTCAATGAGTCTTAACTTCTATGTTGTGAAACCACTTGAAACACATCTGCGACATAGTTTTTACAGAAATGAACTGTTTTGAACAGTTTCCTGGTGGAAAACAAGGCGTCACACATGTGTACACAAAGTTGTTTTCAGGCCCTGAAAAGCGTTATGGTGAAATAAGGTTACCTTCAACTCTAACTCTGTGTAAAGTCAAAATACTCTGGTAAAAGCAGTTCTAAATGATGAAATCCCCAGTACCCTTATGGTTAAGAACTGTTTGGATGGTTTCCCAACTGTTTTCAAAGTGCACTTCAACATCTCAAACTCACTTTTGAAATCCTATTGACTTGCATTGGGCAAAACTGAAGTTGAGTGAAACTCAATGAGTCTTAACTTCTATGTTGTGAAACCACTTGAAACACATCTGCGACATAGTTTTTACAGAAATGAACTGTTTTGAACAGTTTCCTGGTGGAAAACAAGGCGTCACACATGTGTACACAAAGTGATTTTCAGGCCCTGAAAGCGTTATGGTGAAATAAGGTTACCTTCAACTCTAACGCTGTGTAAAGTCAAAATACTCTGGTAAAAGCAGTTCTAAATGATGAAATCCCCAGTACCCTTATGGTTAAGAACTGTTTGGATGGTTTCCCAACTGTTTTCAAAGTGCACTTCAACATCTCAAACTCACTTTTGAAATCCCCATTAACTTGCATTGGGCAAAACTGAAGTTGAGTGAAACTCAATGAGTCTTAACTTCTATGTTGTGAAACCACTTGAAACACATCTGCGACATAGTTTTTACAGAAATGAACTGTTTTGAACAGTTTCCTGGTGGAAAACAAGGCGTCACACATGTGTACACAAAGTGACTTTCAGGCCCTGAAAAGCGTTATGGTGAAATAAGGTTACCTTCAACTCTAACTCTGTGTAAAGTCAAAATACTCTGGTAAAAGCAGTTCTAAATGATGAAATCCCCAGTACCCTTATGGTTAAGAACTGTTTGGATGGTTTCCCAACTGTTTTCAAAGTGCACTTCAACATCTCAAACTCACTTTTGAAATCCTATTGACTTGCATTGGGCAAAACTGAAGTTGAGTGAAACTCAATGAGTCTTAACTTCTATGTTGTGAAACCACTTGAAACACATCTGCGACATAGTTTTTACAGAAATGAACTGTTTTGAACAGTTTCCTGGTGGAAAACAAGGCGTCACACATGTGTACACAAAGTGATTTTCAGGCCCTGAAAAGCGTTATGGTGAAATAAGGTTACCTTCAACTCTAACGCTGTGTAAAGTCAAAATACTCTGGTAAAAGCAGTTCTAAATGATGAAATCCCCAGTACCCTTATGGTTAAGAACTGTTTGGATGGTTTCCCAACTGTTTTCAAAGTGCACTTCAACATCTCAAACTCACTTTTGAAATCCTATTAACTTGCATTGGGCAAAACTGAAGTTGAGTGAAACTCAATGAGTCTTAACTTCTATGTTGTGAAACCACTTGAAACACATCTGCGACATAGTTTTTACAGAAATGAACTGTTTTGAACAGTTTCCTGGTGGAAAACAAGGCGTCACACATGTGTACACAAAGTGATTTTCAGGCCCTGAAGCGCGTTATGGTGAAATAAGGTTACCTTCAACTCTAACGCTGTGTAAAGTCAAAATACTCTGGTAAAAGCAGTTCTAAATGATGAAATCCCCAGTACCCTTATGGTTAAGAACTGTTTGGATGGTTTCCCAACTGTTTTCAAAGTGCACTTCAACATCTCAAACTCACTTTTGAAATCCCATTGACTTGCATTGGGCAAAACTGAAGTTGAGTGAAACTCAATGAGTCTTAACTTCTATGTTGTGAAACCACTTGAAACACATCTGCGACATAGTTTTTACAGAAATGAACTGTTTTGAACAGTTTCCTGGTGGAAAACAAGGCGTCACACATGTGTACACAAAGTGATTTTCAGGCCCTGAAGCGTTATGGTGAAATAAGGTTACCTTCAACTCTAACTCTGTGTAAAGTCAAAATACTCTGGTAAAAGCAGTTCTAAATGATGAAATCCCCAGTACCCTTATGGTTAAGAACTGTTTGGATGGTTTCCCAACTGTTTTCAAAGTGCACTTCAACATCTCAAACTCACTTTTGAAATCCCATTGACTTGCATTGGGCAAAACTGAAGTTGAGTGAAACTCAATGAGTCTTAACTTCTATGTTGTGAAACCACTTGAAACACATCTGCGACATAGTTTTTACAGAAATGAACTGTTTTGAACAGTTTCCTGGTGGAAAACAAGCGTCACACATGTGTACACAAAGTGATTTTCAGGCCCTGAAGCGCGTTATGGTGAAATAAGGTTACCTTCAACTCTAACGCTGTGTAAAGTCAAAATACTCTGGTAAAAGCAGTTCTAAATGATGAAATCCCCAGTACCCTTATGGTTAAGAACTGTTTGGATGGTTTCCCAACTGTTTTCAAAGTGCACTTCAACATCTCAAACTCACTTTTGAAATCCTATTGAGTTGCATTGGGCAAAACTGAAGTTGAGTGAAACTCAATGAGTCTTAACTTCTATGTTGTGAAACCACTTGAAACACATCTGCGACATAGTTTTTACAGAAATGAACTGTTTTGAACAGTTTCCTGGTGGAAAACAAGGCGTCACACATGTGTACACAAAGTTATTTTCAGGCCCTGAAAGCGTTATGGTGAAATAAGGTTACCTTCAACTCTAACGCTGTGTAAAGTCAAAATACTCTGGTAAAAGCAGTTCTAAATGATGAAATCCCCAGTACCCTTATGGTTAAGAACTGTTTGGATGGTTTCCCAACTGTTTTCAAAGTGCACTTCAACATCTCAAACTCACTTTTGAAATCCCATTAACTTGCATTGGGCAAAACTGAAGTTGAGTGAAACTCAATGAGTCTTAACTTCTATGTTGTGAAACCACTTGAAACACATCTGCGACATAGTTTTTACAGAAATGAACTGTTTTGAACAGTTTCCTGGTGGAAAACAAGGCGTCACACATGTGTACACAAAGTGATTTTCAGGCCCTGAAAGCGTTATGGTGAAATAAGGTTACCTTCAACTCTAACTCTGTGTAAAGTCAAAATACTCTGGTAAAAGCAGTTCTAAATGATGAAATCCCCAGTACCCTTATGGTTAAGAACTGTTTGGATGGTTTCCCAACTGTTTTCAAAGTGCACTTCAACATCTCAAACTCACTTTTGAAATCCCATTGACTTGCATTGGGCAAAACTGAAGTTGAGTGAAACTCAATGAGTCTTAACTTCTATGTTGTGAAACCACTTGAAACACATCTGCGACATAGTTTTTACAGAAATGAACTGTTTTGAACAGTTTCCTGGTGGAAAACAAGGCGTCACACATGTGTACACAAAGTGATTTTCAGGCCCTGAAGCGTTATGGTGAAATAAGGTTACCTTCAACTCTAACGCTGTGTAAAGTCAAAATACTCTGGTAAAAGCAGTTCTAAATGATGAAATCCCCAGTACCCTTATGGTTAAGAACTGTTTGGATGGTTTCCCAACTGTTTTTCAAAGTGCACTTCAACATCTCAAACTCACTTTTGAAATCCTATTAACTTGCATTGGGCAAAACTGAAGTTGAGTGAAACTCAATGAGTCTTAACTTCTATGTTGTGAAACCACTTGAAACACATCTGCGACATAGTTTTTACAGAAATGAACTGTTTTGAACAGTTTCCTGGTGGAAAACAAGGCGTCACACATGTGTACACAAAGTGATTTTCAGGCCCTGAAAAGCGTTATGGTGAAATAAGGTTACCTTCAACTCTAACTCTGTGTAAAGTCAAAATACTCTGGTAAAAGCAGTTCTAAATGATGAAATCCCCAGTACCCTTATGGTTAAGAACTGTTTGGATGGTTTCCCAACTGTTTTTCAAAGTGCACTTCAACATCTCAAACTCACTTTTTGAAATCCTATTGACTTGCATTGGGCAAAACTGAAGTTGAGTGAAACTCAATGAGTCTTAACTTCTATGTTGTGAAACCACTTGAAACACATCTGCGACATAGTTTTTACAGAAATGAACTGTTTTGAACAGTTTCCTGGTGGAAAACAAGGCGTCACACATGTGTACACAAAGTGATTTTCAGGCCCTGAAAAGCGTTATGGTGAAATAAGGTTACCTTCAACTCTAACGCTGTGTAAAGTCAAAATACTCTGGTAAAAGCAGTTCTAAATGATGAAATCCCCAGTACCCTTATGGTTAAGAACTGTTTGGATGGTTTCCCAACTGTTTTCAAAGTGCACTTCAACATCTCAAACTCACTTTTGAAATCCTATTGAGTTGCATTGGGCAAAACTGAAGTTGAGTGAAACTCAATGAGTCTTAACTTCTATGTTGTGAAACCACTTGAAACACATCTGCGACATAGTTTTTACAGAAATGAACTGTTTTGAACAGTTTCCTGGTGGAAAACAAGGCGTCACACATGTGTACACAAAGTGAATTTCAGGCCCTGAAGCGTTATGGTGAAATAAGGTTACCTTCAACTCTAACGCTGTGTAAAGTCAAAATACTATGGTAAAAACAGTTCTAAATGATGAAATCCCCAGTACCCTTATGGTTAAGAACTGTTTGGATGGTTTCCCAACTGTTTTCAAAGTGCACTTCAACATCTCAAACTCACTTTTGAAATCCCATTAACTTGCATTGGGCAAAACTGAAGTTGAGTGAAACTCAATGAGTCTTAACTTCTATGTTGTGAAACCACTTGAAACACATCTGCGACATAGTTTTTACAGAAATGAACTGTTTTGAACAGTTTCCTGGTGGAAAACAAGGCGTCACACATGTGTACACAAAGTGATTTTCAGGCCCTGAAAGCGTTATGGTGAAATAAGGTTACCTTCAACTCTAACGCTGTGTAAAGTCAAAATACTCTGGTAAAAGCAGTTCTAAATGATGAAATCCCCAGTACCCTTATGGTTAAGAACTGTTTGGATGGTTTACCAACTGTTTTCAAAGTGCACTTCAACATCTCAAACTCACTTTTGAAATCCCATTGACTTGCATTGGGCAAAACTGAAGTTGAGTGAAACTCAATGAGTCTTAACTTCTATGTTGTGAAACCACTTGAAACACATCTGCGACATAGTTTTTACAGAAATGAACTGTTTTGAACAGTTTCCTGGTGGAAAACAAGGCGTCACACATGTGTACACAAAGTGATTTTCAGGCCCTGAAAGCGTTATGGTGAAATAAGGTTACCTTCAACTCTAACGCTGTGTAAAGTCAAAATACTCTGGTAAAAGCAGTTCTAAATGATGAAATCCCCAGTACCCTTATGGTTAAGAACTGTTTGGATGGTTTCCCAACTGTTTTCAAAGTGCACTTCAACATCTCAAACTCACTTTTGAAATCCTATTGACTTGCATTGGGCAAAACTGAAGTTGAGTGAAACTCAATGAGTCTTAACTTCTATGTTGTGAAACCACTTGAAACACATCTGCGACATAGTTTTTACAGAAATGAACTGTTTTGAACAGTTTCCTGGTGGAAAACAAGGCGTCACACATGTGTACACAAAGTGATTTTCAGGCCCTGAAGCGTTATGGTGAAATAAGGTTACCTTCAACTCTAACGCTGTGTAAAGTCAAAATACTCTGGTAAAAGCAGTTCTAAATGATGAAATCCCCAGTACCCTTATGGTTAAGAACTGTTTGGATGGTTTCCCAACTGTTTTCAAAGTGCACTTCAACATCTCAAACTCACTTTTGAAATCCATTAACTTGCATTGGGCAAAACTGAAGTTGAGTGAAACTCAATGAGTCTTAACTTCTATGTTGTGAAACCACTTGAAACACATCTGCGACATAGTTTTTACAGAAATGAACTGTTTTGAACAGTTTCCTGGTGGAAAACAAGGCGTCACACATGTGTACACAAAGTGATTTTCAGGCCCTGAAAGCGTTATGGTGAAATAAGGTTACCTTCAACTCTAACGCTGTGTAAAGTCAAAATACTCTGGTAAAAGCAGTTCTAAATGATGAAATCCCCAGTACCCTTATGGTTAAGAACTGTTTGGATGGTTTCCCAACTGTTTTCAAAGTGCACTTCAACATCTCAAACTCACTTTTGAAATCCTATTGACTTGCATTGGGCAAAACTGAAGTTGAGTGAAACTCAATGAGTCTTAACTTCTATGTTGTGAAACCACTTGAAACACATCTGCGACATAGTTTTTACAGAAATGAACTGTTTTGAACAGTTTCCTGGTGGAAAACAAGGCGTCACACATGTGTACACAAAGTTATTTTCAGGCCCTGAAGCGTTATGGTGAAATAAGGTTACCTTCAACTCTAACGCTGTGTAAAGTCAAAATACTCTGGTAAAAGCAGTTCTAAATGATGAAATCCCCAGTACCCTTATGGTTAAGAACTGTTTGGATGGTTTCCCAACTGTTTTCAAAGTGCACTTCAACATCTCAAACTCACTTTTGAAATCCTATTAACTTGCATTGGGCAAAACTGAAGTTGAGTGAAACTCAATGAGTCTTAACTTCTATGTTGTGAAACCACTTGAAACACATCTGCGACATAGTTTTTACAGAAATGAACTGTTTTGAACAGTTTCCTGGTGGAAAACAAGGCGTCACACATGTGTACACAAAGTGATTTTCAGGCCCTGAAAGCGTTATGGTGAAATAAGGTTACCTTCAACTCTAACTCTGTGTAAAGTCAAAATACTCTGGTAAAGCAGTTCTAAATGATGAAATCCCCAGTACCCTTATGGTTAAGAACTGTTTGGATGGTTTCCCAACTGTTTTCAAAGTGCACTTCAACATCTCAAACTCACTTTTGAAATCCCATTGACTTGCATTGGGCAAAACTGAAGTTGAGTGAAACTCAATGAGTCTTAACTTCTATGTTGTGAAACCACTTGAAACACATCTGCGACATAGTTTTTACAGAAATGAACTGTTTTGAACAGTTTCCTGGTGGAAAACAAGGCGTCACACATGTGTACACAAAGTGATTTTCAGGCCCTGAAAGCGTTATGGTGAAATAAGGTTACCTTCAACTCTAACGCTGTGTAAAGTCAAAATACTCTGGTAAAAGCAGTTCTAAATGATGAAATCCCCAGTACCCTTATGGTTAAGAACTGTTTGGATGGTTTCCCAACTGTTTTCAAAGTGCACTTCAACATCTCAAACTCACTTTTGAAATCCTATTAACTTGCATTGGGCAAAACTGAAGTTGAGTGAAACTCAATGAGTCTTAACTTCTATGTTGTGAAACCACTTGAAACACATCTGCGACATAGTTTTTACAGAAATGAACTGTTTTGAACAGTTTCCTGGTGGAAAACAAGGCGTCACACATGTGTACACAAAGTGATTTTCAGGCCCTGAAAAGCGTTATGGTGAAATAAGGTTACCTTCAACTCTAACGCTGTGTAAAGTCAAAATACTCTGGTAAAAGCAGTTCTAAATGATGAAATCCCCAGTACCCTTATGGTTAAGAACTGTTTGGATGGTTTCCCAACTGTTTTCAAAGTGCACTTCAACATCTCAAACTCACTTTTGAAATCCTATTGACTTGCATTGGGCAAAACTGAAGTTGAGTGAAACTCAATGAGTCTTAACTTCTATGTTGTGAAACCACTTGAAACACATCTGCGACATAGTTTTTTTACAGAAATGAACTGTTTTGAACAGTTTCCTGGTGGAAAACAAGGCGTCACACATGTGTACACAAAGTGATTTTCAGGCCCTGAAGCGTTATGGTGAAATAAGGTTACCTTCAACTCTAACGCTGTGTAAAGTCAAAATACTCTGGTAAAAGCAGTTCTAAATGATGAAATCCCCAGTACCCTTATGGTTAAGAACTGTTTGGATGGTTTCCCAACTGTTTTTCAAAGTGCACTTCAACATCTCAAACTCACTTTTGAAATCCCATTAACTTGCATTGGGCAAAAACTGAAGTTGAGTGAAACTCAATGAGTCTTAACTTCTATGTTGTGAAACCACTTGAAACACATCTGCGACATAGTTTTTACAGAAATGAACTGTTTTGAACAGTTTCCTGGTGGAAAACAAGGCGTCACACATGTGTACACAAAGTTATTTTCAGGCCCTGAATCGCGTTATGGTGAAATAAGGTTACCTTCAACTCTAACGCTGTGTAAAGTCAAAATACTCTGGTAAAAGCAGTTCTAAATGATGAAATCCCCAGTACCCTTATGGTTAAGAACTGTTTGGATGGTTTCCCAACTGTTTTCAAAGTGCACTTCAACATCTCAAACTCACTTTTGAAATCCCCATTGACTTGCATTGGGCAAAACTGAAGTTGAGTGAAACTCAATGAGTCTTAACTTCTATGTTGTGAAACCACTTGAAACACATCTGCGACATAGTTTTTACAGAAATGAACTGTTTTGAACAGTTTCCTGGTGGAAAACAAGGCGTCACACATGTGTACACAAAGTGATTTTCAGGCCCTGAAAAGCGTTATGGTGAAATAAGGTTACCTTCAACTCTAACTCTGTGTAAAGTCAAAATACTCTGGTAAAAGCAGTTCTAAATGATGAAATCCCCAGTACCCTTATGGTTAAGAACTGTTTGGATGGTTTCCCAACTGTTTTCAAAGTGCACTTCAACATCTCAAACTCACTTTTGAAATCCTATTGAGTTGCATTGGGCAAAACTGAAGTTGAGTGAAACTCAATGAGTCTTAACTTCTATGTTGTGAAACCACTTGAAACACATCTGCGACATAGTTTTTACAGAAATGAACTGTTTTGAACAGTTTCCTGGTGGAAAACAAGGCGTCACACATGTGTACACAAAGTGATTTTCAGGCCCTGAAGCGCGTTATGGTGAAATAAGGTTACCTTCAACTCTAACGCTGTGTAAAGTCAAAATACTCTGGTAAAAGCAGTTCTAAATGATGAAATCCCCAGTACCCTTATGGTTAAGAACTGTTTGGATGGTTTCCCAACTGTTTTCAAAGTGCACTTCAACATCTCAAACTCACTTTTGAAATCCCCATTAACTTGCATTGGGCAAAACTGAAGTTGAGTGAAACTCAATGAGTCTTAACTTCTATGTTGTGAAACCACTTGAAACACATCTGCGACATAGTTTTTACAGAAATGAACTGTTTTGAACAGTTTCCTGGTGGAAAACAAGGCGTCACACATGTGTACACAAAGTGATTTTCAGGCCCTGAAAAGCGTTATGGTGAAATAAGGTTACCTTCAACTCTAACTCTGTGTAAAGTCAAAATACTCTGGTAAAAGCAGTTCTAAATGATGAAATCCCCAGTACCCTTATGGTTAAGAACTGTTTGGATGGTTTCCCAACTGTTTTTCAAAGTGCACTTCAACATCTCAAACTCACTTTTGAAATCCCATTAACTTGCATTGGGCAAAAACTGAAGTTGAGTGAAACTCAATGAGTCTTAACTTCTATGTTGTGAAACCACTTGAAACACATCTGCGACATAGTTTTTACAGAAATGAACTGTTTTGAACAGTTTCCTGGTGGAAAACAAGGCGTCACACATGTGTACACAAAGTTATTTTCAGGCCCTGAAAGCGTTATGGTGAAATAAGGTTACCTTCAACTCTAACGCTGTGTAAAGTCAAAATACTCTGGTAAAAGCAGTTCTAAATGATGAAATCCCCAGTACCCTTATGGTTAAGAACTGTTTGGATGGTTTCCCAACTGTTTTCAAAGTGCACTTCAACATCTCAAACTCACTTTTGAAATCCTATTGACTTGCATTGGGCAAAACTGAAGTTGAGTGAAACTCAATGAGTCTTAACTTCTATGTTGTGAAACCACTTGAAACACATCTGCGACATAGTTTTTACAGAAATGAACTGTTTTGAACAGTTTCCTGGTGGAAAACAAGGCGTCACACATGTGTACACAAAGAGAATTCTCAGGCCCTGAAAGCGTTATGGTGAAATAAGGTTACCTTCAACTCTAACTCTGTGGAAAGTCAAAATACTCTGGTAAAAGCAGTTCTAAATGATGAAATCCCCAGTACCCTTATGGTTAAGAACTGTTTGGATGGTTTCCCAACTGTTTTTCAAAGTGCACTTCAACATCTCAAACTCACTTTTGAAATCCCATTAACTTGCATTGGGCAAAACTGAAGTTGAGTGAAACTCAATGAGTCTTAACTTCTATGTTGTGAAACCACTTGAAACACATCTGCGACATAGTTTTTACAGAAATGAACTGTTTTGAACAGTTTCCTGGTGGAAAACAAGGCGTCACACATGTGTACACAAAGTGATTTTCAGGCCCTGAAATGCGTTATGGTGAAATAAGGTTACCTTCAACTCTAACTCTGTGTAAAGTCAAAATACTCTGGTAAAAGCAGTTCTAAATGATGAAATCCCCAGTACCCTTATGGTTAAGAACTGTTTGGATGGTTTCCCAACTGTTTTTCAAAGTGCACTTCAACATCTCAAACTCACTTTTGAAATCCTATTGACTTGCATTGGGCAAAACTGAAGTTGAGTGAAACTCAATGAGTCTTAACTTCTATGTTGTGAAACCACTTGAAACACATCTGCGACATAGTTTTTACAGAAATGAACTGTTTTGAACAGTTTCCTGGTGGAAAACAAGGCGTCACACATGTGTACACAAAGTGAATTTCAGGCCCTGAAAGCGTTATGGTGAAATAAGGTTACCTTCAACTCTAACGCTGTGTAAAGTCAAAATACTATGGTAAAAACAGTTCTAAATGATGAAATCCCCAGTACCCTTATGGTTAAGAACTGTTTGGATGGTTTCCCAACTGTTTTCAAAGTGCACTTCAACATCTCAAACTCACTTTTGAAATCCCATTAACTTGCATTGGGCAAAAACTGAAGTTGAGTGAAACTCAATGAGTCTTAACTTCTATGTTGTGAAACCACTTGAAACACATCTGCGACATAGTTTTTACAGAAATGAACTGTTTTGAACAGTTTCCTGGTGGAAAACAAGGCGTCACACATGTGTACACAAAGTGATTTTCAGGCCCTGAAAGCGTTATGGTGAAATAAGGTTACCTTCAACTCTAACGCTGTGTAAAGTCAAAATACTCTGGTAAAAGCAGTTCTAAATGATGAAATCCCCAGTACCCTTATGGTTAAGAACTGTTTGGATGGTTTCCCAACTGTTTTCAAAGTGCACTTCAACATCTCAAACTCACTTTTGAAATCCCATTGAGTTGCATTGGGCAAAACTGAAGTTGAGTGAAACTCAATGAGTCTTAACTTCTATGTTGTGAAACCACTTGAAACACATCTGCGACATAGTTTTTACAGAAATGAACTGTTTTGAACAGTTTCCTGGTGGAAAACAAGGCGTCACACATGTGTACACAAAGTGATTTTCAGGCCCTGAAAGCGTTATGGTGAAATAAGGTTACCTTCAACTCTAACTCTGTGTAAAGTCAAAATACTCTGGTAAAAGCAGTTCTAAATGATGAAATCCCCAGTACCCTTATGGTTAAGAACTGTTTGGATGGTTTCCCAACTGTTTTTCAAAGTGCACTTCAACATCTCAAACTCACTTTTGAAATCCCATTAACTTGCATTGGGCAAAACTGAAGTTGAGTGAAACTCAATGAGTCTTAACTTCTATGTTGTGAAACCACTTGAAACACATCTGCGACATAGTTTTTACAGAAATGAACTGTTTTGAACAGTTTCCTGGTGGAAAACAAGGCGTCACACATGTGTACACAAAGAGAATTTCAGGCACTGAAAAGCGTTATGGTGAAATAAGGTTACCTTCAACTCTAACGCTGTGGAAAGTCAAAATACTCTGGTAAAAGCAGTTCTAAATGATGAAATCCCCAGTACCCTTATGGTTAAGAACTGTTTGGATGGTTTCCCAACTGTTTTTCAAAGTGCACTTCAACATCTCAAACTCACTTTTGAAATCCTATTGAGTTGCATTGGGCAAAACTGAAGTTGAGTGAAACTCAATGAGTCTTAACTTCTATGTTGTGAAACCACTTGAAACACATCTGCGACATAGTTTTTACAGAAATGAACTGTTTTGAACAGTTTCCTGGTGGAAAACAAGGCGTCACACATGTGTACACAAAGTGATTTTCAGGCCCTGAAAGCGTTATGGTGAAATAAGGTTACCTTCAACTCTAACGCTGTGTAAAGTCAAAATACTCTGGTAAAAGCAGTTCTAAATGATGAAATCCCCAGTACCCTTATGGTTAAGAACTGTTTGGATGGTTTCCCAACTGTTTTCAAAGTGCACTTCAACATCTCAAACTCACTTTTGAAATCCCATTAACTTGCATTGGGCAAAAACTGAAGTTGAGTGAAACTCAATGAGTCTTAACTTCTATGTTGTGAAACCACTTGAAACACATCTGCGACATAGTTTTTACAGAAATGAACTGTTTTGAACAGTTTCCTGGTGGAAAACAAGGCGTCACACATGTGTACACAAAGTTGTTTTCAGGCCCTGAAAAGCGTTATGGTGAAATAAGGTTACCTTCAACTCTAACTCTGTGGAAAGTCAAAATACTCTGGTAAAAGCAGTTCTAAATGATGAAATCCCCAGTACCCTTATGGTTAAGAACTGTTTGGATGGTTTCCCAACTGTTTTTCAAAGTGCACTTCAACATCTCAAACTCACTTTTGAAATCCCATTGACTTGCATTGGACAAAAACTGAAGTTGAGTGAAACTCAATGAGTCTTAACTTCTATGTTGTGAAACCACTTGAAACACATCTGCGACATAGTTTTTTACAGAAATGAACTGTTTTGAACAGTTTCCTGGTGGAAAACAAGGCGTCACAAATGTGTACACAAAGTGAATTTTCAGGCCCTGAAGCGCGTTATGGTGAAATAAGGTTACCTTCAACTCTAACTCTGTGTAAAGTCAAAATACTCTGGTAAAAGCAGTTCTAAATGATGAAATCCCCAGTACCCTTATGGTTAAGAACTGTTTGGATGGTTTCCCAACTGTTTTTCAAAGTGCACTTCAACATCTCAAACTCACTTTTGAAAATCCTATTGACTTGCATTGGGCAAAAACTGAAGTTGAGTGAAACTCAATGAGTCTTAACTTCTATGTTGTGAAACCACTTGAAACACATCTGCGACATAGTTTTTACAGAAATGAACTGTTTTGAACAGTTTCCTGGTGGAAAACAAGGCGTCACACATGTGTACACAAAGTGAATTTCAGGCCCTGAAGCGTTATGGTGAAATAAGGTTACCTTCAACTCTAACGCTGTGTAAAGTCAAAATACTCTGGTAAAAGCAGTTCTAAATGATGAAATCCCCAGTACCCTTATGGTTAAGAACTGTTTGGATGGTTTCCCAACTGTTTTTCAAAGTGCACTTCACATCTTAAACTCACTTTTGAAATCCCCATTAACTTGCAATGGACAAAAACTGAAGTTGAGTGAAACTCAATGAGTCTTAACTTCTATGTTGTGAAACCACTTGAAACACATCTGCGACATAGTTTTTTACAGAAATGAACTGTTTTGAACAGTTTCCTGGTGGAAAACAAGGCGTCACACATGTGTACACAAAGTGATTTTCAGGCCCTGAAAGCGTTATGGTGAAATAAGGTTACCTTCAACTCTAACGCTGTGTAAAGTCAAAATACTCTGGTAAAAGCAGTTCTAAATGATGAAATCCCCAGTACCCTTATGGTTAAGAACTGTTTGGATGGTTTCCCAACTGTTTTCAAAGTGCACTTCAACATCTCAAACTCACTTTTGAAATCCCATTGACTTGCATTGGGCAAAAACTGAAGTTGAGTGAAACTCAATGAGTCTTAACTGCTATGTTGTGAAACCACTTGAAACACATCTGCGACATAGTTTTTACAGAAATGAACTGTTTTGAACAGTTTCCTGGTGGAAAACAAGGCGTCACACATGTGTACACAAAGTGATTTTCAGGCCCTGAAGCGCGTTATGGTGAAATAAGGTTACCTTCAACTCTAACAGCTGTGTAAAGTCAAAATACTCTGGTAAAAGCAGTTCTAAATGATGAAATCCCCAGTACCCTTATGGTTAAGAACTGTTTGGATGGTTTCCCAACTGTTTTTCAAAGTGCACTTCAACATCTCAAACTCACTTTTGAAATCCTATTGACTTGCATTGGGCAAAACTGAAGTTGAGTGAAACTCAATGAGTCTTAACTTCTATGTTGTGAAACCACTTGAAACACATCTGCGACATAGTTTTTACAGAAATGAACTGTTTTGAACAGTTTCCTGGTGGAAAACAAGGCGTCACACATGTGTACACAAAGTGAATTTCAGGCCCTGAAGCGTTATGGTGAAATAAGGTTACCTTCAACTCTAACGCTGTGTAAAGTCAAAATACTCTGGTAAAACAGTTCTAAATGATGAAATCCCCAGTACCCTTATGGTTAAGAACTGTTTGGATGGTTTCCCAACTGTTTTCAAAGTGCACTTCAACATCTCAAACTCACTTTTGAAATCCCATTAACTTGCATTGGACAAAAACTGAAGTTGAGTGAAACTCAATGAGTCTTAACTTCTATGTTGTGAAACCACTTGAAACACATCTGCGACATAGTTTTTACAGAAATGAACTGTTTTGAACAGTTTCCTGGTGGAAAACAAGGCGTCACACATGTGTACACAAAGTGATTTTCAGGCCCTGAAAGCGTTATGGTGAAATCAGGTTACCTTCAACTCTAACGCTGTGTAAAGTCAAAATACTCTGGTAAAAGCAGTTCTAAATGATGAAATCCCCAGTACCCTTATGGTTAAGAACTGTTTGGATGGTTTCCCAACTGTTTTTCAAAGTGCAATTCAACATCTCAAACTCAGCTTTTGAAAATCCTATTGAGTTGCATTGGGCAAAACTGAAGTTGAGTTAAACTCAATGAGTCTTAACTTCTATGTTGTGAAACCACTTGAAACACATCTGCGACATAGTTTTTACAGAAATGAACTGTTTTGAACAGTTTCCTGGTGGAAAACAAGGCGTCACACATGTGTACACAAAGTGATTTTCAGGCCCTGAAAAGCGTTATGGTGAAATAAGGTTACCTTCAACTCTAACGCTGTGTAAAGTCAAAATACTCTGGTAAAAGCAGTTCTAAATGATGAAATCCCCAGTACCCTTATGGTTAAGAACTGTTTGGATGGTTTCCCAACTGTTTTTCAAAGTGCACTTCAACATCTCAAACTCACTTTTGAAATCCTATTAACTTGCATTGGGCAAAAACTGAAGTTGAGTGAAACTCAATGAGTCTTAACTTCTATGTTGTGAAACCACTTGAAACACATCTGCGACATAGTTTTTTACAGAAATGAACTGTTTTGAACAGTTTCCTGGTGGAAAACAAGGCGTCACACATGTGTACACAAAGTGAATTTCAGGCCCTGAAAAGCGTTATGGTGAAATAAGGTTACCTTCAACTCTAACGCTGTGTAAAGTCAAAATACTCTGGTAAAAGCAGTTCTAAATGATGAAATCCCCAGTACCCTTATGGTTAAGAACTGTTTGGATGGTTTCCCAACTGTTTTTCAAAGTGCACTTCAACATCTCAAACTCACTTTTGAAATCCCCATTGACTTGCATTGGGCAAAAACTGAAGTTGAGTGAAACTCAATGAGTCTTAACTTCTATGTTGTGAAACCACTTGAAACACATCTGCGACATAGTTTTTACAGAAATGAACTGTTTTGAACAGTTTCCTGGTGGAAAACAAGGCGTCACACATGTGTACACAAAGTTATTTTCAGGCCCTGAAAGCGTTATGGTGAAATAAGGTTACCTTCAACTCTAACGCTGTGTAAAGTCAAAATACTCTGGTAAAAGCAGTTCTAAATGATGAAATCCCCAGTACCCTTATGGTTAAGAACTGTTTGGATGGTTTCCCAACTGTTTTCAAAGTGCACTTCAACATCTCAAACTCACTTTTGAAATCCCATTGAGTTGCATTGGGCAAAAACTGAAGTTGAGTGAAACTCAATGAGTCTTAACTTCTATGTTGTGAAACCACTTGAAACACATCTGCGACATAGTTTTTACAGAAATGAACTGTTTTGAACAGTTTCCTGGTGGAAAACAAGGCGTCACACATGTGTACACAAAGAGAATTTCAGGCCCTGAAAGCGTTATGGTGAAATAAGGTTACCTTCAACTCTAACGCTGTGTAAAGTCAAAATACTCTGGTTAAAACAGTTCTAAATGATGAAATCCCCAGTACCCTTATGGTTAAGAACTGTTTGGATGGTTTCCCAACTGTTTTTCAAAGTGCACTTCAACATCTCAAACTCACTTTTGAAATCCTTTGACTTGCATTGGGCAAAACTGAAGTTGAGTGAAACTCAATGAGTCTTAACTTCTATGTTGTGAAACCACTTGAAAACATCTGCGACATAGTTTTTACAGAAATGAACTGTTTTGAACAGTTTCCTGGTGGAAAACAAGGCGTCACACATGTGTACACAAAGTGATTTTCAGGCCCTGAAAGCGTTATGGTGAAATAAGGTTACCTTCAACTCTAACGCTGTGTAAAGTCAAAATACTCTGGTAAAAGCAGTTCTAAATGATGAAATCCCCAGTACCCTTATGGTTAAGAACTGTTTGGATGGTTTCCCAACTGTTTTCAAAGTGCACTTCAACATCTCAAACTCACTTTTGAAATCCCATTAACTTGCATTGGGCAAAACTGAAGTTGAGTGAAACTCAATGAGTCTTAACTTCTATGTTGTGAAACCACTTGAAACACATCTGCGACATAATTTTTTACAGAAATGAACTGTTTTGAACAGTTTCCTGGTGGAAAACAAGGCGTCACACATGTGTACACAAAGAGAATTTAAGGCCCTGAAACGCGTTATGGTGAAATAAAGTTACCTTCAACTCTAGCGCTGTGTAAAGTCAAAATACTCTGGTAAAAGCAGTTCTAAATGATGAAATCCCCAGTACCCTTATGGTTAAGAACTGTTTGGATGGTTTCCCAACTGTTTTTCAAAGTGCACTTCAACATCTCAAACTCACTTTTGAAATCCCCATTAACTTGCATTGGACAAAAACTGAAGTTGAGTGAAACTCAATGAGTCTTAACTTCTATGTTGTGAAACCACTTGAAACACATCTGCGACATAGTTTTTACAGAAATGAACTGTTTTGAACAGTTTCCTGGTGGAAAACAAGGCGTCACACATGTGTACACAAAGTTGTTTTCAGGCCCTGAAGCGCGTTATGGTGAAATAAGGTTACCTTCAACTCTAACGCTGTGTAAAGTCAAAATACTCTGGTAAAGCAGTTCTAAATGATGAAATCCCCAGTACCCTTATGGTTAAGAACTGTTTGGATGGTTTCCCAACTGTTTTCAAAGTGCACTTCAACATCTCAAACTCACTTTTGAAATCCTATTGACTTGCATTGGGCAAAACTGAAGTTGAGTGAAACTCAATGAGTCTTAACTTCTATGTTGTGAAACCACTTGAAACACATCTGCGACATAGTTTTTACAGAAATGAACTGTTTTGAACAGTTTCCTGGTGGAAAACAAGGCGTCACACATGTGTACACAAAGTGATTTCAGGCCCTGAAGCGTTATGGTGAAATAAGGTTACCTTCAACTCTAACGCTGTGTAAAGTCAAAATACTCTGGTAAAACAGTTCTAAATGATAAAATCCCCAGTACCCTTATGGTTAAGAACTGTTTGGATGGTTTCCCAACTGTTTTTCAAAGTGCACTTCAACATCTCAAACTCACTTTTGAAATCCCATTAACTTGCAATGGACAAAACTGAAGTTGAGTGAAACTCAATGAGTCTTAACTTCTATGTTGTGAAACCACTTGAAACACATCTGCGACATAGTTTTTACAGAAATGAACTGTTTTGAACAGTTTCCTGGTGGAAAACAAGGCGTCACACATGTGTACACAAAGTGATTTTCAGGCCCTGAAAAGCGTTATGGTGAAATAAGGTTACCTTCAACTCTAACTCTGTAAAGTCAAAATACTCTGGTAAAAGCAGTTCTAAATGATGAAATCCCCAGTACCCTTATGGTTAAGAACTGTTTGGATGGTTTCCCAACTGTTTTTCAAAGTGCACTTCAACATCTCAAACTCACTTTTTGAAATCCTATTGAGTTGCATTGGGCAAAAACTGAAGTTGAGTGAAACTCAATGAGTCTTAACTTCTATGTTGTGAAACCACTTGAAACACATCTGCGACATAGTTTTTTACAGAAATGAACTGTTTTGAACAGTTTCCTGGTGGAAAACAAGGCGTCACACATGTGTACACAAAGTTTTTTCAGGCCCTGAAAAGCGTTATGGTGAAATAAGGTTACCTTCAACTCTAACTCTGTAAAGTCAAAATACTCTGGTAAAAGCAGTTCTAAATGATGAAATCCCCAGTACCCTTATGGTTAAGAACTGTTTGGATGGTTTCCCAACTGTTTTATCAAAGTGCAATTCAACATCTCAAACTCAGCTTTTGAAAATCCGTTTGAGTTGCATTGGGCAAAAACTGAAGTTGAGTTAAATTTAATGAGTCTTAACTTCTATGTTGTGAAACCACTTGAAACACATCTGCGACATAGTTTTTACAGAAATGAACTGTTTTGAACAGTTTCCTGGTGGAAAACAAGGCGTCACACATGTGTACACAAAGTTGTTTTCAGGCCCTGAAAGCGTTATGGTGAAATAAGGTTACCTTCAACTCTAACGGCTGTGTAAAGTCAAAATACTCTGGTAAAACAGTTCTAAATGATGAAATCCCCAGTACCCTTATGGTTAAGAACTGTTTGGATGGTTTCCCAACTGTTTTTCAAAGTGCACTTCAACATCTCAAACTCACTTTTGAAATCCCATTGACTTGCATTGGGCAAAACTGAAGTTGAGTGAAACTCAATGAGTCTTAACTTCTATGTTGTGAAACCACTTGAAACACATCTGCGACATAGTTTTTACAGAAATGAACTGTTTTGAACAGTTTCCTGGTGGAAAACAAGGCGTCACACATGTGTACACAAAGTTATTTTCAGGCCCTGAAACGCGTTATGGTGAAATAAGGTTACCTTCAACTCTAACTCTGTGTAAAGTCAAAATACTCTGGTAAAAGCAGTTCTAAATGATGAAATCCCCAGTACCCTTATGGTTAAGAACTGTTTGGATGGTTTCCCAACTGTTTTTCAAAGTGCACTTCAACATCTCAAACTCACTTTTGAAATCCCATTAGTTGCATTGGGCAAAACTGAAGTTGAGTGAAACTCAATGAGTCTTAACTTCTATGTTGTGAAACCACTTGAAACACATCTGCGACATAGTTTTTACAGAAATGAACTGTTTTGAACAGTTTCCTGGTGGAAAACAAGGCGTCACACATGTGTACACAAAGTTGTTTTCAGGCCCTGAAAGCGTTATGGTGAAATAAGGTTACCTTCAACTCTAACGCTGTGTAAAGTCAAAATACTCTGGTAAAAGCAGTTCTAAATGATGAAATCCCCAGTACCCTTATGGTTAAGAACTGTTTGGATGGTTTCCCAACTGTTTTTCAAAGTGCACTTCAACATCTCAAACTCACTTTTTGAAATCCCCATTAACTTGCAATGGACAAAACTGAAGTTGAGTGAAACTCAATGAGTCTTAACTTCTATGTTGTGAAACCACTTGAAACACATCTGCGACATAGTTTTTTACAGAAATGAACTGTTTTGAACAGTTTCCTGGTGGAAAACAAGGCGTCACACATGTGTACACAAAGTGATTTTCAGGCCCTGAAAGCGTTATGGTGAAATAAGGTTACCTTCAACTCTAACTCTGTGTAAAGTCAAAATACTCTGGTAAAACAGTTCTAAATGATGAAATCCCCAGTACCCTTATGGTTAAGAACTGTTTGGATGGTTTCCCAACTGTTTTTCAAAGTGCACTTCAACATCTCAAACTCACTTTTGAAATCCCTATTAACTTGCATTGGGCAAAACTGAAGTTGAGTGAAACTCAATGAGTCTTAACTTCTATGTTGTGAAAAACCACTTGAAACACATCTGCGACATAGTTTTTTACAGAAATGAACTGTTTTGAACAGTTTCCTGGTCGAAAACAAGGCGTCACACATGTGTACACAAAGTGAATTTCAGGCACTGAAAAGCGTTATGGTGAAATAAGGTTACCTTCAACTCTAACGCTGTGTAAAGTCCAAAAACTATGGTAAAAACAGTTCTAAATGATAAAATCCCCAGTACCCTTATGGTTAAGAACTGTTTGGATGGTTTCCCAACTGTTTTCAAAGTGCACTTCACATCTTAAACTCACTTTTGAAATCCCCATTAACTTGCAATGGACAAAACTGAAGTTGAGTGAAACTCAATGAGTCTTAACTTCTATGTTGTGAAACCACTTGAAACACATCTGCGACATAGTTTTTTACAGAAATGAACTGTTTTGAACAGTTTCCTGGTGGAAAACAAGGCGTCACACATGTGTACACAAAGTTGTTTTCAGGTCTTGAAAAGTGTTATGATGAATTCAGGTTACCTTCAACTCTAACTCTGTGGAAAGTCAAAATACTCTGGTAAAGGCAGTTCTAAATGATGAAACCCCAGTACCCTTATGGTTAAGAACTGTTTGGATGGTTTCCCAACTGTTTTTCAAAGTGCAATTCAACATCTCAAACTCACTTTTGAAATCCCTTTGACTTGCATTGGGCAAATCTGAAGTTGAGTGAAACTCAATGAGTCTTAACTTCTATGTTGTGAAACCACTTGAAAACATCAGCGACATAGTTTTTACAGAAATGAACTGTTTTGAACAGTTTCCTGGTGGAAAACAAGGCGTCACACATGTGTACACAAAGTTAATTTCAGGCCCTGAAACGCGTTATGGTGAAATAAGGTTACCTTCAACTCTAACGCTGTGTAAAGTCAAAATACTCTGGTAAAAGCAGTTCTAAATGATGAAATCCCCAGTACCCTTATGGTTAAGAACTGTTTGGATGGTTTCCCAACTGTTTTTCAAAGTGCACTTCACATCTTAAACTCACCTTTTGAAATCCCCATTAACTTGCAATGGACAAAACTGAAGTTGAGTGAAACTCAATGAGTCTTAACTTCTATGTTGTGAAACCACTTGAAACACATCTGCGACATAGTTTTTTACAGAAATGAACTGTTTTGAACAGTTTCCTGGTGGAAAACAAGGCGTCACACATGTGTACACAAAGTTATTTTCAGGTCTTGAAAGTGTTATGGATGAAATCAGGTTACCTTCAACTCTAACTCTGTGTAAAGTCAAAATACTCTGGTAAAAGCAGTTCTAAATGATGAAATCCCCAGTACCCTTATGGTTAAGAACTGTTTGGATGGTTTCCCAACTGTTTTCAAAGTGCACTTCAACATCTCAAACTCACTTTTGAAATCCCATTGACTTGCATTGGGCCAAAACTGAAGTTGAGTGAAACTCAATGAGTCTTAACTTCTATGTTGTGAAACCACTTGAAAAACATCAGCGACATAGTTTTTACAGAAATGAACTGTTTTGAACAGTTTCCTGGTGGAAAACAAGGCGTCACACATGTGTACACAAAGTGATTTTCAGGCCCTGAAACGCGTTATGGTGAAATAAGGTTACCTTCAACTCTAACGCTGTGTAAAGTCAAAATACTCTGGTAAAAGCAGTTCTAAATGATGAAATCCCCAGTACCCTTATGGTTAAGAACTGTTTGGATGGTTTCCCAACTGTTTTTCAAAGTGCACTTCAACATCTCAAACTCACTTTTTGAAATCCCATTGACTTGCATTGGGCAAAACTGAAGTTGAGTGAAACTCAATGAGTCTTAACTTCTATGTTGTGAAACCACTTGAAACACATCTGCGACATAGTTTTTACAGAAATGAACTGTTTTGAACAGTTTCCTGGTGGAAAACAAGGCGTCACACATGTGTACACAAAGTGATTTTCAGGCCCTGAAAGCGTTATGGTGAAATAAGGTTACCTTCAACTCTAACGCTGTGTAAAGTCAAAATACTCTGGTAAAACAGTTCTAAATGATAAATCCCCAGTACCCTTATGGTTAAGAACTGTTTGGATGGTTTCCCAACTGTTTTTCAAAGTGCACTTCAACATCTCAAACTCACTTTTGAAATCCTTTGAACTTGCATGGGCAAAAACTAAAGTTGAGTGAAACTCAATGAGTCTTAACTTCTATGTTGTGAAACCACTTGAAAACATCTGCGACATAGTTTTTTACAGAAATGAACTGTTTTGAACAGTTTCCTGGTGGAAAACAAGGCGTCACACATGTGTACACAAAGTGATTTTCAGGCCCTGAAGCGTTATGGTGAAATAAGGTTACCTTCAACTCTAACGCTGTGTAAAGTCAAAATACTCTGGTAAAACAGTTCTAAATGATAAAATCCCCAGTACCCTTATGGTTAAGAACTGTTTGGATGGTTTCCCAACTGTTTTCAAAGTGCACTTCAACATCTCAAACTCACTTTTGAAATCCCATTGACTTGCATTGGGCAAAAACTGAAGTTGAGTGAAACTCAATGAGTCTTAACTTCTATGTTGTGAAACCACTTGAAAACATCTGCGACATAGTTTTTACAGAAATGAACTGTTTTGAACAGTTTCCTGGTGGAAAACAAGGCGTCACACATGTGTACACAAAGTTATTTTCAGGCCCTGAAGCGTTATGGTGAAATAAGGTTACCTTCAACTCTAACGCTGTGTAAAGTCAAAATACTCTGGTAAAACAGTTCTAAATGATAAATCCCCAGTACCCTTATGGTTAAGAACTGTTTGGATGGTTTCCCAACTGTTTTCAAAGTGCACTTCACATCTCAAACTCACTTTTGAAATCCCCATTAACTTGGGCAAAAACTGAAGTTGAGTGAAACTCAATGAGTCTTAACTTCTATGTTGTGAAACCACTTGAAACACATCTGCGACATAGTTTTTACAGAAATGAACTGTTTTGAACAGTTTCCTGGTGGAAAACAAGGCGTCACACATGTGTACACAAAGTTATTTTCAGGCCCTGAAAGCGTTATGGTGAAATAAGGTTACCTTCAACTCTAACTCTGTAAAGTCAAAATACTCTGGTAAAGCAGTTCTAAATGATGAAATCCCCAGTACCCTTATGGTTAAGAACTGTTTGGATGGTTTCCCAACTGTTTTCAAAGTGCAATTCAACATCTCAAACTCACTTTTGAAATCCTATTGAGTTGCATTGGGCAAAACTGAAGTTGAGTTAAATTTAATGAGTCTTAACTTCTATGTTGTGAAAAAACACTTGAAAACATCTGCGACATAGTTTTTACAGAAATGAACTGTTTTGAACAGTTTCCTGGTGGAAAACAAGGCGTCACACATGTGTACACAAAGTGAATTTCAGGCCCTGAAGCGGTTATGGTGAAATAAGGTTACCTTCAACTCTAACTGTGTAAAGTCAAAATACTATGGTAAAACAGTTCTAAATGATAAATCCCCAGTACCCTTATGGTTAAGAACTGTTTGGATGGTTTCCCAACTGTTTTCAAAGTGCACTTCAACATCTCAAACTCACTTTTGAAATCCCCATTGACTTGTTGGGGCAAAACTGAAGTTGAGTGAAACTCAATGAGTCTTAACTTCTATGTTGTGAAACCACTTGAAACACATCTGCGACATAGTTTTTACAGAAATGAACTGTTTTGAACAGTTTCCTGGTGGAAAACAAGGCGTCACACATGTGTACACAAAGTGATTTCAGGCCCTGAAAGCGTTATGGTGAAATAAGGTTACCTTCAACTCTAGCACTCTGTGTAAAGTCAAAATACTATGGTAAAAACAGTTCTAAATGATAAAATCCCCAGTACCCTTATGGTTAAGAACTGTTTGGATGGTTTCCCAACTGTTTTTAAAGTGCACTTCAACATCTTAAACTCACTTTTTGAAATCCCCTATTGACTTGCAATGGACAAAAACTGAAGTTGAGTCAAACTCAATTAGTCTTAACTTCTATGTTGTGAAACCACTTGAAACACATCTGCGACATAGTTTTTTACAGAAATGAACTGTTTTGAACAGTTTCCTGGTGGAAAACAAGGCGTCACACATGTGTACACAAAGTTGATTTCAGGCCCTGAAAGGTTATGGTGAAATAAGGTTACCTTCAACTCTAACTCTGTGTAAAGTCAAAATACTCTGGTAAAAGCAGTTCTAAATGATGAAATCCCCAGTACCCTTATGGTTAAGAACTGTTTGGATGGTTTCCCAACTGTTTTTCAAAGTGCACTTCAACATCTCAAACTCACTTTTGAAATCCTTTGACTTGCATTGGGCAAAAACTGAAGTTGAGTGAAACTCAATGAGTCTTAACTTCTATGTTGTGAAACCACTTGAAAACATCTGCGACATAGTTTTTTACAGAAATGAACTGTTTTGAACAGTTTCCTGGTGGAAAACAAGGCGTCACAAATGTGTACACAAAGTGAATTTCAGGCCCTGAAAGGCGTTATGGTGAAATAAGGTTACCTTCAACTCTAACGCTGTGTAAAGTCAAAATACTCTGGTAAAACAGTTCTAAATGATAAAATCCCCAGTACCCTTATGGTTAAGAACTGTTTGGATGGTTTCCCAACTGTTTTTCAAAGTGCACTTCAACATCTCAAACTCACTTTTGAAATCCTATTGACTTGCATTGGGCAAAAACTGAAGTTGAGTGAAACTCAATGAGTCTTAACTTCTATATTTGTGAAGTTGAAACCACTTGAAACACATCTGCGACATAGTTTTTTACAGAAATGAACTGTTTTGAACAGTTTCCTGGTGGAAAACAAGGCGTCACACATGTGTACACAAAGTGAATTTAAGGCCCTGAAACGCGTTATGGTGAAATCAGGTTACCTTCAACTCTAACTCTGTGTAAAGTCAAAATACTCTGGTAAAAGCAGTTCTAAATGATAAATCCCCAGTACCCTTATGGTTAAGAACTGTTTGGATGGTTTCCCAACTGTTTTTCAAAGTGCAATTCAACATCTCAAACTCACTTTTGAAATCCTATTGAGTTGCATTGGGCAAAAACTGAAGTTGAGTTAAATTTAATGAGTCTTAACTTCTATGTTGTGAAAGAAAACCACTTGAAACACATCTGCGACATAGTTTTTACAGAAATCAACTGTTTTGAACAGTTTCCTGGTGGAAAACAAGGCATCACACATGTGTACACAAAGTGAATTTCAGGCCCTGAAGCGCGTTATGGTGAAATAAGGTTACCTTCAACTCTAACCTGTGTAAAGTCAAAATACTATGGTAAAAGCAGTTCTAAAATATGAAATCCCCAGTACCCTTATGGTTAAGAACTGTTTGGATGGTTTCCCAACTGTTTTCAAAGTGCACTTCAACATCTTAAACTCACTTTTTGAAATCCCATTAACTTGCAATGGACAAAAACTGAAGTTGAGTGAAACTCAATGAGTCTTAACTTCTATGTTGTGAAACCACTTGAAAACATCTGCGACATAGTTTTTACAGAAATGAACTGTTTTGAACAGTTTCCTGGTGGAAAACAAGGCGTCACACATGTGTACACAAAGTGAATTTCAGGCCCTGAAGCGTTATGGTGAAATAAGGTTACCTTCAACTCTAACTCTGTGTAAAGTCAAAATACTCTGGTAAAACAGTTCTAAATGATAAATCCCCAGTACCCTTATGGTTAAGAACTGTTTGGATGGTTTCCCAACTGTTTTCAAAGTGCACTTCAACATCTCAAACTCACTTTTGAAATCCATTGACTTGCATTGGGCAAAAACTGAAGTTGAGTGAAACTCAATGAGTCTTAACTTCTATGTTGTGAAACCACTTGAAACATCTGACATAGTTTTTACAGAAATGAACTGTTTTGAACAGTTTCCTGGTGGAAAACAAGGCGTCACACATGTGTACACAAAGTGAATTTCAGGCCCTGAAAGCGTTATGGTGAAATAAGGTTACCTTCAACTCTAACGCTGTGTAAAGTCAAAATACTATGGTAAAAAGAGTTCTAAATGATAAAATCCCCAGTACCCTTATGGTTAAGAACTGTTTGGGTGGTTTCCCTGTTTTTTAAAATGCATTCAACATCTCAAACTCACTTTTTTAAAACCCCTTTTATTGCATTGGGCCAAACTAAGTTAGTAAATAATGAGTCTTAACTTCTTTTTTGTGAAACACTTGAAAACATCCGGGCATAGTTTTTACGAAATGAACTTTTTTAAAGTTTCCGTGGGGAAAAAAACGCACACATTTACCAAAGATTTTCGGCCCCGGCGTTTTTGGGGAAATAAGGTTACCTTCAACTCTAACTTTTGTAAAGTCAAAATACTCTGGTTTAAAAACAGTTCAAAAAATAAATCCCCCGTACCCTTATGGTTAAAAACTGTTTGGGTGGTTTCCCACTTTTTCAAAAAGCAATTCAACATTTAAACTCACCTTTTTAATTCCAAAGAGTTGCATTGGGCAAAACTGAAGTTGAGTAAAATTTTAAAGAGTCTTAACTTCTATGTTGTGAAACCACTTAAAAAACATCTCAATAGTTTTTACAGAAATGAACTGTTTTAAAGTTTCCCGTTGGGGAAAAAAAGGGCCGCAAATTTCCAAAAAAGTTTTCAGCCCCTTAAAGGTTATGGTGAATTCAGGTTACCCTTTAACTCTAACTCTGTGGAAAATCAAAATACTCTGGTGCAGTTCTAAATGATGAAACCCCATTTATGGTTAAACTTTTGGGTTTCCCCAAATGTTTCAAAAGCAATTCAACATCTCAAACTCACCTTTTGAAATTCCCCTTTGATTTCATTGGGCAAAAAAAAAGTTTTAAATTTTTTGAGTCTTAATTTAAGTTTTGAAACCCTTGGAAAACATCGCCTAGTTTTTTTCAGAAATGAACTGTTTTGAACGTTTCCTGGTGGGAAAAAAAGGCGTCACACATTTTACACAAAAAATAATTTCAGGCCCCGAACGTTTTGGTGAAATAAATTACCTTAACTCTAACGCTGTTAAAATCAAAATATTGGGAAAAAAGTTCTAAATGATGAAATCCCAGTACCCTTATGGTTAAAAACTGTTTTTGGGTGGTTTCCCAACTGTTTTTCAAAGTGCCTTAATCTTAAACTCACTTTTGAAATCCCCCTTAACTTGCAATGGACAAAACTGAAGTTGAGTGAAATCAATGAGTCTTAACTTATGTTGTAAAATTGAAACACATCTGTACATAGTTTTTTTACAGAAATGAACTGTTTTGAACAGTTTCCTGGTGGAAAACAGCCCTCACAATGTTTACCAAAATTTTTTTCAGGTCTTTAAAAGGTTTTGTGAAATGGTTACCTTCAACTCTACGGTGTAAAGTCAAATATTGGTAAAACAGTTCTAAATGATAAAATAGTACCCTTAGTTAAAAATTTTGGGTGGTTTCCCAACTTTTTTCATAGTGCATTAATCTTAAACTCCTTTTTTAAATCCATTAACTTGCAATGGGCAAAAACTGAAGTTGGTGAAACTCAAAGTCTTAACTTCTATGTTGTGAAACCCGAAACACATCGTGCATAGTTTTTTTCGAAAAGAACTGTTTGAACAGTTTCCGGTGGAAAACAAGCCCTCACACATGTGTACCAAAGGTTTTTTGGTCTTTAAAAGGTTTTGTGAATTAGGTTACCTTCAACTCTAACCTGTAAAATCAAAATACTTGGGAAAACAGTTCTAAATATGAAACCCCGTACCCTTATGGTTAAAAACTGTTTGGATGGGTTTTCCCAAATGTTTTTCAAAGTGCACTTCACATCTAAACTCACTTTTTTAAATCCTTTACTTGATTTTGGAAACTAAGTTGGTGAAACTTGAGTCTTAACTTCATGTTGTGAAACCATTTAAAAACATCAGGGCATAGTTTTTACAGAAATGAACTTTTTTGAACAGTTTTGGGTGGAAAACAAAAGGGGGAAAATGTACACAAAGTTTTTTCAGGCCCGAAAAGGGGGTTTTGGTGAAATAAAATTACCCTTTACTCTAACTGTGAAAGTCAAAATACTCTTAAAGCAGTTCTAAATGATGAAACCCCCGTACCCTTATGGTTAGGGAAATGTTTGGGTGGTTTCCCAAATGTTTTTTTAAATGCATTCACATCTTAAACTCACCGAAATCCCCATTAATTCAATGGAAAAAAATGAAGTTGAGTAAATAATGAGTCTTAACTTTATGTTTGAAACCATTTTTAAAAACATCTTGGGCATAGTTTTTTTCAGAAATAAAATGTTTTGAACAGTTCCTGGGGAAAAAAAGCCGCACACATGTGTCACAAAGTGTTTTCAGCCCCTTTAAGGTTATGGTGATTTTAGGTTACCCTTAACTTTTAACTCTTTGGAAAGTCAAAATAAACCGGAAAAGCAGTTCCCAAATGATAAATCCCGTACCCCATGGGTTAAAAACTGTTTAGGTTTCCCAAATGTTTTCAAAGTGCAATTCAACATCTCAAACTCATTTGAAATTCCTTTGATTGCATTTTGGGGAAAAAAAAAGTTTAGTTAAATTTTTTGAGTCTTTTTCTATGTTTGGGAAAACCCCTTGAAAACATCCGCATAGTTTTTTCAAAATGAACTGTTTTGAACAGTTTCCGGTGGAAAAAAAGGGGCACACATTACAAAAGTTATTTTTAGGCCCTGAAACGCTTTTGGGGAAAAAGTTACCTTCAACTCTAACCTGTGTAAAGTCAAAAATACTCTTAAAAACAGTTCTAAATGATAAATCCCCCGTACCCTTATGGTTAAAAACTGTTTTTATGGTTTCCCCCCCGTTTTTCAAAATGCAATTCAAATCTAAACTCACCTTTTGAAATTTTTATTATTGATTGGGGGGAAAATGAAGTTAGTTAAATTTTTTGAGTCTTAACTTTTATGTTGTGAAACCATTAAACACATCTGCAAAATAGTTTTTAACAGAAATGAACTGTTTTAACGTTTCCTTGGAAAACAAGGGGCACACATGTGTACACAAAGTTTTTTAGGCTTTAAAAAGGTTATGTGAATTAGGTTAACTTCACTCTAACCGTAAAGTCAAAATATTGGTAAACAGTTCTAAATGAAAAAACCCCAGTACCCTTATGGTTAAGAACTGTTTTTATGGTTTCCCAACTGTTTTTTATAGTGCACTTCAAAATCTAAACTCACTTTTGAAATCCCCTTTACTTTCATTTGGGAAACAAGTTAGTGAAACTCAATGAGTCTTAACTTCTATGTTGTGAAACCACTTGAAAACATCGGACATAGTTTTTTTCGAAATGAACTTTTTGAACAGTTTCCTGTTTGGGAAAAAAAAACGTCACACGTTGTACAAAAGATTTTAGGCCCCGAACGCGTTATGGTGAAATAAGTTACCTTCAACTCTAACGCTTGTAAATCAAATACCTGGGAAAAAAAGTTCTAAATATGAAATCCCAGCCCCCAGGTTAAGAACTGTTTGGGTGGTTTCCCCAAATGTTTTCAAAGTGCACTTCAAATCTTAAACTCACCTTTTGAAATCCCCATTAACTTGCAATGGACAAAACTGAAGTTGAGTGTCAATGAGTCTTAACTTCTATGTTGTGAAAACCCCTTGAAACACATCTGGACATGTTTTTAAAGAAATGAACTGTTTTGAACGTTTCCCGGTGGGAAAAAAAGGGGGTCACACATTTTACACAAAGTGTTTCAGGCCCCCAAAAGGTTATGGTGAAAATAAAGGGTTTCCTTAACTCTACCGGGGAAAGTCAAAATATTTGGTAAAAAAGTTTTAAAGATAAAACCCGACCCTTATGGTTAAGAACTGTTTGGATGGCCAAAATTTTTTCAAAGTGCCCCATCTTAAACTCACTTTTTTAAATCCCCATTAAATTTTTAAACAAAACTGAAGTTGAGTAAATAATGAGTCTTAACTTCTATGTTGTGAAACCACTTAAACACATCCCGGGCATAGTTTTTTACGAAATGAACTGTTTTGAACAGTTTCCGGTGGGAAAAAAAGGCGTCACACATGTGTACAAAAAAATTTCAGGCCCCGAAGCGTTTTGGTGAAATAGGTTACCCTTTACCTACCTGGAAATAAAAACTTGTAAAACAGTTCTAAATTATAAAAACCCCAGTACCCTTATGGTTAAGAACTGTTTGGATGGTTTAAATGTTTTTTTAAAGTGCATTCACACTTAAACTCACTTTTTTAAATCCTATTAATTGCAATGGCAAAAACTGAAATTGGTAAATAATGAGTCTTAACTTCTATGTTGTGAAACCACTTAAAAAAACATCTGTACATAGTTTTACAGAAATGAACTGTTTTTAACAGTTTCCGTGGAAAACAACCCTCCACATGGCCTGAATTTTTTAGGCTTGAAAAAGTTTTGTGAATTAAAGGTTTCTTCAACTCTAACCGAAAAACAAAAACTTTGGGAAAACGTTCTAAATATAAACCCCAGTCCCTTTTGGTTAAAAACTGTTTGGATGGTTTCCCACTTTTTCAAAAGTGCAATTCAAATCTAAACTCACCTTTTTAAATTCCCCATTTTGCATTTTGGCAAAAATAAGTTTAGTTAAATTTTTTGAGTCTTCTTTATGTTGTGAAACCACTTAAAAAAAATCCCAAAATAGTTTTTTCAGAAATGAACTGTTTTGAACAGTTTCCTGGGGGAAAAAAAGGTCACACATGTGTACACAAAGTTGTTTTCAGGTCTTGAAAAAGTGTTTGATGAATTCAGGTTAACTTCAACTCTAACTCTGTGGAAAAGGGCAAAAATACTCTGGTAAAGGAGTTTAAATGATGAAACCCCCCGTACCCTTTTGGTTAAAAACTGTTTGGTGGCCCTGTTTTCAAAGTGCACTTCAACATCTAAAAAATTTTTTTTAAATCCTTTGACTTGCATTGGGCCAAATTAAAATTAGTGAAACTCAATGAGTCTTAACTTCTATGTTGTAAAACCCCCGAAAACATCAGCGCATATTTTACAGAAATGAACTGTTTTGAACAGTTTTTGTTTGGAAAACAAGGCGTCACACATGTGTAACAAAGTTATTTTCAGGCCTAAGCGTTTTGGTAAATAAGTTACCCTTTAACTCTGCTGTGTAAAGTCAAAGTACTCTTTTAAAAGCAGTTCCAAAAAATAAATCCCCAGTACCCTTATGGTTTAAAATGTTTGGATGGTTTCCCAACTGTTTTCAAAGTGCACTTCAAATCTTAAACTCACCTTTTTTAAATCCCCCTTAACTTCTGGACAAAACTGAAGTTTAGTAAACTCAATGAGTCTTAACTTCTAGTTGTGAAACCCCAAAACATCTCGAATAGTTTTTACAGAAATGAACTTTTTGAACAGTTTCCTGGTGGAAAAAAAGGGGCCCCCATGTTACACAAAGTAATTTTAGGCCCCGAACGCGTTATGGGAAATAAGGTTTCCTTCAACTCTAACGCTGTAAAATCAAAATATTTTAAAAACAGTTCTAAATGATAAAAACCCAGTCCCCTTTTTGGTTAAGAACTGTTTGGGTGGTTTCCCCAAATGTTTTCAAGTGCACTTACATCTTAAACTCACTTTTTTAAATCCTTTTAAATTGCAATGGACAAAACTAAGTTAGTGAAACTCAATGAGTCTTAACTTCTATGTTGTGAAACCCTTGAAAACATCTTTACATAGTTTTTTTTGAAATAACTGTTTGAACAGTTTCCCGGTGGAAAAAAAACGCACAATGTGTACCAAAGGTTTTTAGGCCCCCAAAAGGGGTTTGGGGGGGAAAAAAAGGTTACCTTCAACTCTAACCTTGAAAGTCAAAAAAACTTGTAAAACAGTTCTAAATTGAAATCCCCAGTACCCTTATGGTTAAGAACTGTTTGGGTGGTTTCCCAACTGTTTTTCAAAATGCTTCACATCTTAAACTCACTTTTTTTAAATCCTATTAAGCAATGGCAAAAAATGAAGTTGAGTAAATCAATGAGTCTTAATTCTATGTTGTGAAACCACTTGAAAACATCTGGACATAGTTTTTACAGAAAAGAACTGTTTTGAACAGTTTCCCGGTGGAAAAAAGCCCTCCCCATGTGTACAAAAGTTTTTTCAGGCTTGAAAAAGTGTTTTGTGAATTAAGGTTTCCTTCAACTCTAACCTGTGGAAAGTCAAAATACTCCCGGAAACAGTTCTAAAAGAGAAACCCCAGTACCCTTTTGGTTAGAACTGTTTGGGTGGTTTCCCTTTTTTTTTAAAGTGCCCCTTAAAATCTAAAATACCTTTTGAAATTCCTATTATTGCATTGGGGGAAAACTGAAGTTGAGTTAAATTTTTGAGTCAACTTCTATGTTTGAAACCCAAAAAACATCTGGACATAGTTTTTACAGAAATGAACTGTTTTGAACAGTTTTTGGGTGAAAAAAAACGTCACAATTTTAAAAAATTTTTAAAGGCCCCCGAAAAAGGGGGTTTTGGGTGAATTTAGGGTTCTTTAACCTTCCTTTGTGAAAATCAAAATACTCTGGTAAAAGCAGTTCTAAATGAGAAACCCCCCGTACCCTTATGGTTAAGAACTGTTGGGTGGTTTCCCCCACTTTTTTCCCAAAATGCAAATTAATTAAAAACCCCCTTTTTTAAACCTATTGGTTTCATTGGGCAAAACTGAAGTTGAGTTAAATTTAATGAGTCAACTTCTATGTTGTGAAAACTTAAAAAACATTCGACATAGTTTTTTTTCAGAAATGAACTGTTTTGAACAGTTTCCTGGTGGAAAACAAAGGGGCCCAATTTAACAAAGTGAATTTCCCCTTTTAAGCGGGTTATGGTAAATAAGGCACCCTTTAATCTAAACCTTTAAATCAAAAAAATATGGAAAAACTAAATGATAAATCCCAGTACCCCCTTTTGGTTAAAACTTTTTATTTTTTAACTTTTTTTCAAGGTGCATTTCCAAATTTTAACTCCCCTTTTGAAACCAAATTTCAAGGCAAAAACTGAATGGTGAAATAAGGTCTTAACTTTTATGTTGTAAAACTTGAAAACATCTGGACATAATTTTTAAGAAAGAACTGTTTGGGGTTTCCTGTTAAAACAATTCACACTTTACACAAATTTTTCAGGCAAAAAGAGTTGGGGGAATTTTAGGTTCCCTTAACTTAATTGTGGAATTAAAATCTCTGTAAAAGGCAGTTCCCAAAAGAAAACCCCCAGTACCCTTAGTTTAAATGTTTGGATGGTTTCACAACTTTTTTAAAGTCCTTAAAATCTTAATCTAATTTTTGAAATCCTTTATTTGCTTGGGCCAAATCAAAGTTATAAACTCAATAGTTTAATTCTATGTTGTAAAAAAAATTGAAAAAATATACATAATTTTTTACAAAATAGACTGTTTTGAACAGTTTCCTGGTGGAAAACAAGGCCACAATGTGTAAACAAAGATTTTTAGGGGCCCAAAACGGGGGAAAAAAGGTTACCTTAACTCTAACCGTGTAAAGTCAAAACTTGGTAAAACAGTTCTAAATATAAAAAACCCCAGTACCCTTATGGGTTAAAAACTGTTTGGATGGTTTCCCAACGTTTTTTAAAATGCACTTCACATCTTAAACTCACCTTTTGAAATCCCCCTTAACTTGAATGGACAAAACTGAAGGTGAGAAACCAAAGTCTTAACCCATGTTGTAAAAATTGCACATCTGGACATAGTTTTACGAAATGAACTTTTTAACAGTTTCCTGGTGGCAAGGGGCACAATGTTTACAAAGGAATTTCAGGCCCCCGAAACCCGTTTTGGTGAAATAAGGTACCTTCAACTCTAACGCTGTGTAAAGTCAAAATACACGTAAAACAGTTCTAAAATTGAAAAACCCAGACCCATGGGTTTGAACTGTTTGGATGGTTTTTCCCCAAATGTTTTTCAAAAATCACTTCACATCTTAAATCACTTTTTGAAATCCCCATTAACGCAATGGACAAAACTTAATTGGGGCTCAAGAGTCAACTTCTATGTTGTGAAAATTAAACACATTTAATAGTTTTTTTTGTAACTGTTTTTAACAGTTTTCTGGTGCAACCGTCACAATGTGTACCAAAAAAATTTTTTTGGCGAAAAGTGTTAATGAATCAGGTTACCCTTTAACTTAACCTGTGGAAAGTCAAAAAAAACTCTGGTAAAGCAGTTTAAATGATGAAACCCCCGTACCCTTATGGTTAAAAACTGTTTGATGGTTTCCCCCAAATGTTTTCAAAATGCAATTCAACATCTCAAACTCACCTTTTAAATTTTATTGAGTTGCATTGGCCAAAACTGAAGTTGGGTTAAATTTAAAGCTTAATTTTAGTTGTGAAACCGAAAAACCCTTAAAATAGTTTTTTACAGAAATGAACTGTTTTGAACAGTTTTTGGTGGGAAAAAACGCCCCATTTTACACAAAGTGTTTCAGGCCCCCAAAAGGGGTTTGGTGAAATAAGGTACCCTTTAACTCTAACCTGTGAAAGTCAAAAAACTTATTTAAAAAATTCTAAATGATAAACCCCAGTCCCCCTGGTTTAAAAACTGTTTTTATGGGTTTCTTGTTTTCAAAGGGCACTTCACATCTTAAACTCACTTTTTAAATCCCCTTAAATTGCAATGGCAAAAAAAAAGTTGGGAAACTCAATGAGTCTTAACTTTATTTTAAACCACTTGAAAACATCGGAATAGTTTTTTTCAGAAATGAACTGTTTTGAAAGTTTCCGGTGGAAAAAAAGCCGTAAATGTGTACAAAAGGTTTTTTGGGCTTTAAAGTTTTGAAAGAATAGGTTACCTTCAACTCTAACCTGTAAAGTCAAAATCTTTAAAGGAGTTCTAAATGATGAAACCCCCTACCCTTATGGTTAAAAACTGTTTGGGTGGTTTTTCCCCAAATTTTTTTTCAAAGTGCAATTCAAATCTAAACTCACTTTTGAAATCCTATTATTGCATTAAAACAAGTTGGGGTTAAAAAGAGTCTTAACTTCATGTTGTGAAAAAACCCCGAAACAATCTGCGACATAGTTTTTACAGAAATAACTGTTTTAACAGTTTCCTGGTGGAAAACAAAACGTAAAAAGTTCAAAAATAATTTCAGGCCCTTTTAAGCGTTTATGGTAAATAAGGACCCTTCAACTTAACCTTTTTAAATCAAAAATTAGGAAAAAACTAAATAAAAATCAAAATTTTTGTTAAACCCTTGGAAAATTTTCCAATTTTTTCAAGTGACTTTTAAACCCCTTTTTTGGGAAACCCCCAACGAAATGGACAAAAAACTGAAGGGTTAGTGAAATAAAGGTTTTAACTTCTTTTAAACCATTGCACCGGAATAGTTTTTTACTGAAATGAACTGTTTGAACAGTTTCCTGGTGGAAAACAAGGCGTCACACATGTGTACACAAAGAGAATTTCAGGCCCTGAAACGCAGTATGGTGAAATAAGGTTACCTTCAACTCTAACGCTATGTAAAGTCAAAATACTATCGTAAAACAGTTCTAAATTATGAAATCCCCAGTACCCCTATGGTTAAGAACTGTTTGGATGGTTTCCCAACTGTTTTCAAAGTGCACTTCACATCTTAAACTCACTTTTTGAAATCCATATTAACTTGCAATGGACAAAAACTGAAGTTGAGTGAAACTCAATGAGTCTTAACTTCTATGTTGTGAAACCACTTGAAACACATTCACATAGTTTTTACAGAAATGAACTGTTTTGAACAGTTTCCTGGTGGAAAACAAGGCGTCCAAAAATTTAAAAAGTTTTTTTCAGGTCTTGAAAAATGTTTTATGAAGTCAGGGTCCTTCAACTTAACCCGTGGAAAGTCAAAATACTCTGGTAAAAAAGCTAAATGATGAAACCCCTCCCTTATGGTTAAGCTGTTTGGGTGGTTTTTCCCCAACTGTTTTTCAAAGTAATACATCTTAAACTCACTTTTTTGGGAAAACCCCATTAATTCAATGGCCAAAACTGGTTAGTAAATAATGAGTCTTAATTCATTTGGAAAAACCATTGAAACACATCTGGAATATTTTTTTTACAGAAATGAACTTTTTGAACAGTTTCCGGTGGAAAAAAGCCGCACAAAGTGTACCAAAGTTTTTTCAGGCTTGAAAAGTGTTATGTGAATAGGTTTCCTTAACTCTAACCCGTGGAAAGTCAAAATACTTGGGAAACAGTTCTAAATGATGAAACCCCAGTACCCTTATGGGTTTAAAAACTGTTTTGGGTGGTTTCCCCAAATGTTTTTTAAAGTGAATTCAAAATCTAAACTACTTTTGAAAAACCATTATTGATTTGGGGGAAAACTGAAGTTGGAAATTTTTTGAGTCTTAACTTCTATTTGTGAAATTCATTTAAACACATCTGGGCATAGTTTTTTTCAGAAATGAACTGTTTTTTAAAGTTTCCCGGTGGGAAAAAAAGGGGTCACAATTTACACAAAATGTTTCAGGCCCAAAAGGTTATGGTGAAATGGGTACCTTAACCTAACCTGTGAAAAATCAAAAAAATTTGGGAAAAAGTTCTAAAAGATAAAACCCCAGTACCCTTATGGTTAAGAACTGTTTGGGTGGTTTCCCAACTTTTTTCAAATGATTACATCTTAAACTCACTTTTGAAATCCCCTTAATTGCATGGCAAAACTGAAGGTGGTAAATAATGAGTCTTAACTTCTATGTTGTGAAAACTTGAAAACATCTGCACATAGTTTTTACAGAAATGAACTGTTTTGAAAAGTTTTCCCGTTGGGAAAAAAAGGTAACAATGTGTACACAAAGTTTTTTCAGGTCTTTAAAGGGGATGTGAATTAGGTTTCCTTCAACTCTAACTTGTAAAAAAAAAACTTGGTAAAAAAATTCAAAAAAACCCCAGTACCCTTATGGGTTTAAAAACTGTTTGGGTGGTTTCCAACTTTTTTAAAAGTGCACTTAAAATCTTAACTCAATTTTTTAAATCCCCCTTACTTCATTGGGCCAAAACTAAAAAATTTGGGAAACCCTGGGGTCTTAACTTCTATGTTGTAAAAACCCCTTGAAAAATCAGACATAATTTTTACAGAAATGAACTGTTTGAACAGTTTCCTTGGGAAAAAAGGGTCACACATGTGTAAACAAAAATTTTTTGGGCCTGAAGGGGTTATGGTGAAAAAAAGGTTACCCAACTCTAACCTGTGAAATCAAAATACTCTGTAAAAAAAGTTCTAAATGATGAAACCCCACCCCCTTTTGGTTTAAAAACTGTTTGGGTGGCAACTGTTTTCAAGTGCACTTCACATCTTAAACTCCCTTTTGAAATCCCCTTAAATTCATGGAAAAAAAAAGGTGAGTGAAACTCAATGAGTCTTAACCTAGTTGTGAAACCACTTGAAAACATCGAATAGTTTTTTTCAGAAATGAACTGTTTTTAAAAGTTTCCCTTTTGGAAAAAAAAGGCACACATTTTTACACAAAGTTTTTTGGTCTTTAAAAGTGTTTTGTAATTAAAGGGTTTCCTTCAACTCTAACCTGTTAAAGTCAAAAAAACTCTGGTTAAGGAGTTCTAAATGATGAAACCCCAGTATTATGGGGTTAGAACTGTTTGGGTGGTTTCCAAATTTTTTAAAATGCATTCAACATCTCAAACTCCCTTTTGAAATCCGACTTCTTGGGCAAACTAAAATTAGTAAATAATGAGTCTTAACTTCTATTTGTGAAACCACTTAAAAACATCAGGCATGTTTTTTTAAGAAATGAACTGTTTTAACAGTTTCCCGTGGGAAAAAAAAGGCCCCATGTTTTCACAAAATTTTTTTCGGGCCCGAAAAGCGTTATGGGGAAATAAAAGGGTTTCCTTAACTCTAACTGTGAAAGTCAAAAAACTCTGGTTTAAGAGTTCTAAATGATGAAATCCCCAGTACCCCTTTTGGTTAAGAACTGTTTGGTGGTTTCCCCACTTTTTTCAAAAAGGGAATTCAACATCTCAAACTCACCTTTGAATTCCAAAAGTTGCATTGGGAAAAAAAATGAAGTTGAGTTAAAATTTTAAAGAGTCTTAAATTCTAAGTTGTGAAACCACTTGAAACACATCTGTAAAGTTTTTTCAGAAATAACTGTTTTAACAGTTTTTTGGGGGAAAAAAACCCCCCAAATGTGTACCAAAGTTTTTTTTCAGGCTTTAAAAGGTTTTGGAAATCAAGTTCCCTTTATCTAACCTGTGGAAAGTCAAAAAACTTGGAAAAATTTAAAAGATAAATCTGTCCCTTATGGTTGAACTGTTTGATGGTTTTCCCAACTGTTTTCAAAGTGCAATTAAAATCTAAACTCACCTTTTGAAATTCCATTATTCATTTGGCCAAAAAATGAAGTTGAGTAAATTTTTTAGTTTTAATTCTATGTTGTAAACCCCTTGAAACACATCTGGAAAATAGTTTTTACAGAAATGAACTGTTTTGAACAGTTTCCTGGGGAAAAAAAGGCCCCACAATTGTACACAAAGGGGGTTTCAGGCCTGAAGGGGGTTTTGTGAAATAAGGTACCTTAACTCTACGCTGTGTAAAGTCAAAATATTTTGTAAAAACAGTTCTAAATGATGAAATCCCCCGTACCCTTTTGGTTAAAAACTGTTTGATGGTTTCCCCAACTTTTTTAAAGTGCACTTCAATCAAACTCCTTTTTGAAATCCCCATTAACTTTCAATGGGCAAAAAATGAAGTTGAGTGAAACTCAATGAGTCTTAACTTCTATGTTGTGAAACCACTTGGGGAAAAACTCGCAATTTTTACAGAAATGAACTGTTTTGAACAGTTTCCCGGTGGGAAAAAAAGCCTACAATTTTACAAAAATTGTTTTCAGGTCTTGAAAAGTTTAGATGAATCAGGTTCCTTCAACTCTAAACTCTGTGGGAAAGTAAAATATTTTGGGAAAGGAGTTCTAAAAAGATGAAACCCCAGTACCCCTTATGGTTAGAACTGTTTGGTGGTTTCCCAACTTTTTTTCAAAATGCAATTCAACATCTCAAACTCACTTTTGAAAAACCTTTGATTGCATTGGGGAAAAAAAAATTGGGGTTAAAATTTTTTGAGTCTTAACTTCTATGTTGTGAAAAAACACTTGAAAACATCGCAATAGTTTTTACAGAAATGAACTTTTTAACAGTTTCCCCTTGGAAAACAAACACAAAATTTTACCAAATTATTTCAGGCCTGAAACGCTTTTGGGAAATAAGGTACCTTCAACCTTTAAAGTGTAAAGTCAAAAACTTGGTAAAACAGTTCTAAATAAAAAAATCCCAGTACCCCTTATTGTTAAGAACTGTTTGGATGGTTTCCCAACTTTTTTCTGGCCTTCACATCTTAAACTCACTTTTGAAATCCCCATTAACTTGCAATGGAAAAAACTGAAGGTGATGAAACTCAATGAGTCTTAACTTCTATGTTTGAAACCATTGAAAACATCTGGGCATAGTTTTTTTCAGAAATAAAAAGTTTTTTAAAGTTTCCGGAAAAAAATTCACACATTTTACCAAAAAGTTTTTTTCAGGCTTGAAAAGTTTATGTGAAATTTAGGTTACCAACTTTTAACTCTTTGAAAGTCAAAAAACTCTGTTTGGCTTCTAAATGATAAACCCCAGTACCCTTATGGTTGAACTGTTTGGATGGTTTCCCACTGTTTTCAAAATGCATTCAACATCTCAAACTCACTTTTTTAAATCCCCGATTGCATTGGGCCAAACTAAGTTAGTAAATAATGAGTCTTAACTTCTATTTGTGAAACACTTGAAAACATCAAGGAATAGTTTTTAAGAAAGAATGTTTTGAACAGTTTCCAAGGTGGAAAAAAAGTCACACATTTACACAAAGTTATTTTGGCCCCGGCGTTTTGGGGAAATAAGGTTTCCTTTTAAATCTAACCTGTGTAAAAATCAAATACTCTGGTTTAAAAACAGTTCAAATATAAACCCCCGTACCCTTTGGTTAAAAACTGTTTGGGTGGTTTTCCCCCTTTTTTAAAAAGCAATTCAACATCCAAACTCACCTTTTTAATTCCAAAGAGTTGCATTGGGGAAAACGAAGTTAGTAAATTTAAGAGTCTTAACTTTTGTTGTGCCATTAAAACATCTGACATAGTTTTTACAGGGGAAAAGAACTGTTTTAAAGTTTCCGGGGAAAAAACAAAATGTTACACAAAGTGTTTTGGGCCCAAAGGTTAGGTGAATTCAGGTTACCCTTTAACTCTAACCTGTGGAAAAATCAAAATACTCTGGTAAAAAAAGTTCAAATGATGAAACCCCATTCCCCCATGGTTAAACTGGATGGTTTCCCCAAATGTTTTTAAAAGCAATTCAACATCTCAAACTCACCTTTTGAAATTCCCTTTATTGCATTGGGCAAACTAAGTTGGTTAAATTTTTTGAGTCTTAATTCTAAGTTTTGAAACCACTTGGGAAAACATCGCGTTTTGTTTTTGAAATGAATTTTTGAAAAGTTTCCTGGTGGGAAAAAAAGGGGCACACATGTTACACAAAGTAATTTCAGGCCCGAACGCGTTTTGGTGAAATAAATTACCTTCAACTCTAACGCTGTGTAAAGTCAAATATTGTAAAAAAGTTCAAATGATAAATCCCAGTACCCTTATGGTTAAAAAACTGTTTGGGTGGTTTCCCCAAATGTTTTTTTAAAGTGCCTTAATCTTAAACTCACTTTTTTAAACCCCATTAACTTCAATGGACAAAAAATGAAGTTGAGTGAAATCAATGAGTCTTAACTTCATGTTGTAAACCACTTGAAACACATCTGGAATAGTTTTTTCAGAAATGAACTGTTTTTAAAGTTTTTGGTGGAAAAAAAGCCCCACAATGTGTACCCAAAATTTTTTTCCCGGCTTGAAAAGTGTTTTGTGAAATAAGGTTACCTTCAACCTGGGTGTAAAAATCAAAAAATTGGTAAAACAGTTCTAAATGATAAAATAGTACCCTTATGGGTTAGTTTTGGGGTGGTTTCCCAACTTTTTTCATAGTGCTACATCTTAAACTCCCCTTTTTAAATCCAAAAATTAATGGACAAAACTGAAGTTGGTGAAACTCAATGAGTCTTTAAATTCTATGTTGTGAAACCCGGGAAAAACATCAGGGAAAAGTTTTTACGAAATGAACTGTTTTTAACAGTTTCCGGGGGAAAACAAGCCCTCACACATGTGTACCAAAGGTTTTTTAGGCTTGAAAAAGTGTTTTGTGAATTAGGGTTTCCTTCAACCTAACCTGTAAAGTCAAAAAAACTTGGGAAACAGTTCTAAATATAAACCCCCGTACCCTTTTGGTTAAGAACTGTTTGGGTGGTTTCCAAAGTTTTCAAAGTGCATTCCACATCTAAACTCACTTTTGAAATCCTTTACTTGCATTTTGGAAACTAAAATTGGTGAAATTGAGTCTTAACTTCTATGTTGTGAAACCCGAAAAACATCGGACATAGTTTTTAAAAAAATTTTTTAAATTCCGATAAAACAATACCGTGCCCCAAATTTTTAACCCAAAAGGGGGGAAAAACTTAACTCTTTGGAAAGTCAAAAATACTCTTAAAGAGTTCTAAATGATGAAACCCCCGTACCCTTATGGTTAGAACTGTTTTTGGGTGGTTTCCCACTGTTTTCAAAATGCAATTCAAAATCTAAACTCAACCGAAATTTCCCATTATTGCATTTTGGAAAAAAATGAAGTTTAGGAAATTTTTTGAGTCTTAACTTTATGTTTGAAACCATTAAACACATCGAAAAGTTTTTACAGAAATAACTGTTTTGAACAGTTTCGGGAAAAAAGCCCTCACACTTGTAAAAAAGGTTTTCAGGCCCCGAAGGTTATTAAATTTAAAGGGTTTCCCTTAACTTAACCTTGGAAAATCAAAATACCGGTAAAAACGTTCTAAATGATAAACCCCCGTACCCTTTGTTAAAAACTGTTTAGGTTTCCCCCCTGTTTTCAAAAGCAATTCAAATCTCAAAATCACTTTGAAATTCCTTTGATTGCATTGGGCAAAACAAGTTGAGTTAAATTTAATGAGTCTTCTTCTATGGTGAAACCACTTAAAACATCGCACATAGTTTTTTTCAGAAAAGAACTGTTTTGAACAGTTTCCGGGTTTGGAAAAAAGCGTCACAATTTACAAAAGTTTTTTCAGGCCCCGAAAGAGAGGTGAAATAAATTCCCTTAACTCTAACCTGTGAAAATCAAAATACTCTTAAAAGAGTTCTAAATATAAACCCCAGTACCCCTTAGGAGAACTGTTTGGGTGGTTTCCCAAATGTTTTTCAAAATGCCTTCAAACCCCAAACTCACCTTTTTTAAATCCTTTATTGCATTTGGGCAAATTAAGTTGAGGAAATAATGAGTCTTAACTTCTATGTTGTGAAACCACTTAAAAAATCGCAATAGTTTTTACAGAAATGAACTGTTTTGAACGTTTCCGGAAAAAAACTCACACATTGTACACAAAGTTTTTTCAGGCCCCCGGAAAAGGATGGTGAAATAAATTACCCCTTCAATCTAACCTGTAAAGTCAAAAAAATTGGTAAAAGTTCTAAATGATAAAACCCCAGTACCCTTTGGGGTTAAAAACTGTTTGGGTGGTTTCCCAACTGTTTTCAAGTGCACTTAATCTTAAACTCACTTTTTAAATCCCCTTTAAATTGAAAAAGGCAAAACTAAGTTGAGTGAAATCAATGGTCTTAACTTCTATGTTGTGAAACCATTGAAAACATCGGACATAGTTTTTTACGAAATGAACTTTTTGAAAGTTTCCTGGTGGAAAACAAAGGCCAAAGTTTTTCACAAAGGAAATTTCAGGCCCCGAAAAGGTTTTGGTGAAATAAGGTTACCTTCAACCTAACGCTTTTAAGTCAAAATATTGGGAAACAGTTCTAAATATAAATCCCAGCCCCCCAGGTTAAAAACTGTTTGGATGGTTTCCCCAAATGTTTTTTAAAAATGCACTTAATCTTAAACTCACTTTTGAAATCCCCATTAACTTGCAATGGAAAAACTGAAGTTGAGGTCAATGAGTCTTAACTTCTATGTTGTGAAACCACTTGAAACACATCTGGAATGTTTTTAAAAAATGAACTGTTTTTAAAAGTTTCCCGGTGGAAAACAAGGGGGTCACACATGTGTACACAAAGGTTTTTTGGCCCCCAAAGGGGTTTGGTGAAAAAAGGTTACCTTTAACCTACCTTAAAAATCAAAATATTTGAAAAAGTTTAAATATAAAACCCAGACCCTTATGGTTAAGAACTGTTTGGGTGGCCCCAACTGTTTTTTTTGTGCAAACCCCTCTTAAACCACTTTTTTAAATCCATTAAAGAGGGCAAAACTGAAGTTGAGTAAATAATGAGTCTTAACTTCTATTTGGGAAACCATTAAACACATCTGGAATAGTTTTTTTCGAAATGAACTGTTTTTAACAGTTTCCTGGTGGGAAAAAAAGGCGTCCCCATGTGTACCAAAAATTTTTTTAGGCTGAAAAAAAGGGTTTTGGTGAATTAGGTTAACTTCAACTCTAAATTTGTGAAAAAAAAAAACTTGGGAAAAAAAGTTCTAAATATAAACCCCGTACCCCCATGGTTAAGAACTGTTTGGGTGGTTTACTGTTTTCAAAGTGCAATTAAAATCTAAACTCACCTTTGAAATTTCCTATTATTGCATTTTTCAAAACTGAAATTGAGTTAAATTTTTTGAGTCTTAACTTAATTTTGAAAAATTTAAAAAAACATCTTTACATAGTTTTTTTCAGAAATGAACTGTTTTGAACAGTTTCCTGGTGGAAAAAAACCCTCCACATGTGTCCAATTTTTTCAGGCTTTAAAAGTGTTTGGTGAATTAGGTTTCTTCAACTCTAACCGGGAAAAACAAAAACCTGGGAAACGTTCTAAATGATAAACCCCAGTCCCATTTGGGTTAGAACTGTTTGGATGGTTTCCCACTTTTTCAAAGTGCATTCAAAATCTAAACTACTTTGAAATCCCCTTTATTGCATTTTGGGAAAAATAAGTTTAGTAAAAATGAGTCTTAACTTCTATGTTGTGAAACCATTAAAACATCCGACATAGTTTTACAGAAATGAACTGTTTTGAAAGTTTCCCGTTTGGGAAAAAAAGGTACACATGTGTACACAAAATTTTTTTGGCTAAAGGTTATGGTGAATTAGTTACCTTTAACCTAACTTTTGGGGAAAAAAACAAAAAAACTTTAAAGGGATTCTAAATGATGAAACCCCAGTACCTATGGTTAAGAACTGTTTGGTGGCAAAATTTTTTTTAAAGTGCACTTCAAATCTTAAACTCACTTTTTTTAAATCCCCCTTACTTGATTTGGCCCAAACTAAAATTAGTGAAACTCAATGAGTCTTAACTTTATGTTGTAAAACCAGAAAAAAAATCGCACATATTTTTTTCAGAAATGAACTGTTTTGAACAGTTTTTGTTAAACAAGGCTAAAAATGTGTAAAAAGATTTTTAGGCCCCGAAACGCTTTTGGTGAAATAAGGTTACCTTCAACTCTAACGCGTGTAAAGTCAAAAACCTTTAAAACAGTTTTAAAAAGATAAATCCCCCCGTACCCTTATGGTTAAAATGTTTGGGTGGTTTCCCCCCTGTTTTCAAAGTGCACTTCAATCTTAAACTCATTTTTTGAAACCCCTTAACTTCTGGACAAAACTGAAGTTTAGTAAACCAATGAGTCTTTTAAATTTATGTTGTGAAACCCCTTAAAACATCTGGAATAGTTTTTACGAAATGAACTTTTGAACAGTTTCCTGGTGGAAAACAAGGCGTCACACATGTTACACAAAGGAATTTCAGGCCCCGAACGCTTTTGGTGAAATAAGGTTTCCTTCAATCTAACGCTTTTAAAATCAAAATAATGTAAAACAGTTTAAATATAAATCCCAGTCCTTTTGGGTTAAAGAACTGTTTGGATGGTTTCCCCAAAGTTTTCAAAGTGCACTTCACATCTTAAACTCACTTTTTTAAATCCTTTAACTTTAATGGACAAAATAAATTTAGTGAAACCAATGAGTCTTAACTTCTATGTTGTGAAACCCTTGAAAACATCTGTGACATAGTTTTTTGAAATAACTGTTTTGAAAGTTTCCCTTGGGGAAAAAAGCCCCCACAATGTGTACCAAAGGTTTTTAGGCTTTAAAGGTTTGTGAATAGGTTACCTTTAACTCTAACCTTGGAAAATCAAAAATACTTGTAAAACAGTTCCCAAATATGAAACCCCCCCGTACCCTTATGGTTAAGAACTGTTTATGGTTTCCCCCAAAGTTTTTCAAAGTGCTTCAAAATCTAAACTCACCTTTTTAAATTTCCTATTAGCTCAAAACTGAAGTTGAGTAAATTTGGGGTCTTAATTTTATGTTGTGAAACCATTAAAAAAATCTGGAAAAAGTTTTTACAGAAATGAACTGTTTTTAACAGTTTCCCCGGTGGAAAAAAAACGTACACATTTACAAAAGTTTTTTCAGGCCCCCAAAGGGTTTTTGGGGGGGGAATTAAATTTTCCTTCAACCTAACCTGTGAAAGTCAAAATACTTGGGAAAACAGTTCTAAATATGAAACCCCAGTACCCTTTTGGAAAAACTGTTTGGGTGGTTTCCCCCTTTTTTTTTCAAAGTGCTTAAAATCTAAACCACCTTTTTTAAATTCTATTATTGCATTTGGGGGAAAACTGAAGTTGAGTTAAAAATGAGTCAACTTCTATGTTTTGAAACCCCAAAAAAACATCTGGAATGTTTTTACAGAAATGAACTGTTTTTGAAAGTTTCCTTTTAAAACAACGTCACAATGTGTAAAAAGGTTTTTGGCCCCCGAAAGGTTTGGTGAATAGGTTTCCCTTTAACTCTAACCTGGAAAGCAAAAACTTGGTAAAACAGTTCTAAATGATAAACCCCAGTACCCTTATGGTTAAGAACTGTTTGGGTGGTTTCCCCCCTTTTTTTCAAAGTGCATTAATTTTAAAATCACTTTTTTAAACCTATTTTGCATTTGGGGGAAAAAATGAAGTTTAGTTAAATTTTTTGAGTCAACTTCTATGTTGTGAAACCCCTTAAAACATCTGCGACATAGTTTTTACAGAAATGAACTGTTTTGAACAGTTTCCGGGGAAAACAAAGGGCCTAAAAAGTTACCAAAGTGTTTCGGTTGAAAGGGGGTTTTGGTGAAATAAAGGTACCTTCAACTCTAACCCGTGAAATCAAAAAACTTGGTAAAACAGTTCTAAATATAAAAAACCCCCCTACCCCTTTTGTTAAGAACTGTTTGGATGGTTTTCCAATTTTTCAAGTGCACTTCCATCTTAACTATTTTGAAATCCCCTTTAAATTGAAAAAGGCAAAAAAAAAGGTGAGTGAAACTCAATGAGTCTTAACTTCTATGTTGTAAACCACTTGAAAACATCGGACATAATTTTTTTCGAAATGAACTGTTTTTAAAGTTTCCTGGGTTTGGGAAAAAAAGGTCACACATGTGTACAAAAGGTTTTTTTAGGCCCGAAAGGTTATGGGTGAAATAAAAGGGTTTCCTTCAACTCTAACCTGTGAAGTCTACTCGGAAAAAACAGTTCTAAATATAAACCCCAGCCCTTGGGGAACTGTTTGGATGGTTTCCCAACTGTTTTTTAAAGTGCCTTCCCTCTTAAACTATTTTTGAAATCCTTTAAATTGCAAATGGCAAAACTAAGTTTAGTAAACCCAATGGTCTTAACTTCATTTGTAAACCCGAAAACATCGACATATTTTTTTCGAAATGAAATTTTTGAAAGTTTTCCCGGTGGAAAACAAGGGGTCACACATGTTAACAAAGTTTTTTAGGCCCCCAAAAGGGGTTTGGTGAAATAAAGGTTAACCCTTTAACTCTAACTTGTAAAAATCAAAAAAACTTGGGAAAAAAGTTCTAAATATGAAACCCAACCCTTATGGTTAGAACTGTTTGGGTTTTCCCCAAATTTTTCAAAGTGCATTACATCTTAAACTACTTTTAAAATCCCCCTTAATTGCAATGGCAAAACTAAGTTGGGGTAAATCAATAGTCTTAACTTCTATTTGTGAAAATTGAAACACATCTGGAATAGTTTTTTTCAGAAATGAACTTTTTGAAAGTTTCTGGTGGAAAACAAGGCGTCCAAAAAGTTACAAAGTGTTTCAGGCCTTTAAAAGGTTTTGGTGAAATAAAAGGTACCTTCAACTCTAACCTGTGAAAGTCAAAAAATTGGGAAAACAGTTCTAAATATAAATCCCCAGTACCCTTTTGGGTTTGAATGTTTGATGGTTTCCCAACTTTTTTTAAAAGTCATTCCATCTTAAACTCACTTTTTTTAAATCCCCCCTTAATTGTGGCAAAAAAAAGTTGAGTAAATAATGAGTCTTAATTCTATGTTGTGAAACCCTTGAAAACATCTGGACATATTTTTTTTCGAAATGAACTGTTTTGAACGTTTTTTAGGAAAAAAGGGCCCCAATTTTACCAAAGGAATTTCGGCCCCCAAAAGGTTATGGTGAAATAAAGGTTTCCTTAACCTAACCTGTGAAAATCAAAATACTTGAAAAAAAAATTCTAAATATGAAACCCCAAAAATTTTTTGGTTAAGAACGTTTGATGGTTTCCCAAAGTTTTCAAAATGCACACATCTTAAACTCACTTTTTTAAATTTATTAATTGCAATGGCAAAAAAATGAAGTTGGTAAAATAGTCTTAATTCTATGTTGTGAAACCACTTGAAACACATCTGGACATAGTTTTTTTCAAAAATGAACTGTTTTAAAGTTTCCTGTGGAAAAAAGCCCTCACAATGTGTAAAAAAGTTTTTTCAGGCTTTAAAAGGTTATGTGAATAGGTTTCCCTTTAACTCACCTGTGAAAGTCAAAATATTGTAAAACAGTTCTAAATGATGAAACCCCAGTCCCTTTTGGGTTTAAGAACTGTTTGGGTGGTTTTCCCAAATTTTTCAAAATGCAATTCAAAATCTAAACTCACTTTTAAATCCATTATTCTGGCAAAAACTGAAGTTGGTTAAATTTTTTGAGTCTTAACTTCTATGTTGTGAAACCCCTTGAAACACATCTGGGAATAGTTTTTACAAAATGAACTGTTTTGAACAGTTTCCTGGTGGAAAAAAAGCCGCACAAATGTTACACAAAGTTTTTTTCGGCTTGAAAAAGGTTATGTGAATAGGTTTCCCTTTAACTCTAACCTGTGGAAAGTCAAAAACTTGGGGAAACAGTTCTAAATAATAAACCCCAGTACCCTTATGGGTTAAAAACTGTTTGGATGGTTTCCCCAAATTTTTTCAAAGTGCATTCAAAACTAAACTCACTTTTGAAATCCCCCAATTGATTTGGAAAAACAAAATTTAGTAAATAATGAGTCTTAACTTCATGTTGTGAAACCCCTTGAAACATCGGAATAGTTTTTGAAATGAAATGTTTTGAAAGTTTTCGTTGGGGAAAAAAAAGGGTAAAAATTTAAAAAAAATTTCCCCGGCCCTTTTTATGGTGAAAAAAATTTCCCCCTATTTTTTGTAAAAAAATTTAAAAACATTTTTGGGGAAAACCCCCTACCCTTATGGTTAAGGAATGTTTATGGTTTAACTTTTTTAAACACTTCAATCTTAAATCACCTTTTTTAAATCCTATAACTTCAATGGACAAAAGAATTAGGGTGGGTTGAGTTTTAACTCTAATTTGTGAAACTTTTGAAACAATCTGGAATAGTTTTTAAGAAAGAACTGTTTGAAAGTTTCCTGTAAAATGGTTTACACTTTACACAAATTTTTTCAAAGGGAAAGGTTTTGGAAATAAGGTTAAATTTAACCTAACCGTAAAGTCAAAATAATTTTTAAAAAAAATTCTAAAAGAAAAAACCCCAGTAAAATTTTTTGGAAATGTTTGGATGGTTTCCCCAATTTTTTGTGAAATTTAAAAACTTTAAACCCCTTTTTGAAAATCCGGTTAAATTTTTGGGAAAAACTAAGTTGATTAAATTTAATAGTTTAACCCATTTTGTGGGGAAAATTTTGAAACCATTGGAAAGTTTTAAAATGAACTTTTTAAATTTTTTCCTGGGGGGGAAAAAAAAGGCGTCCAAATGTGTACCGGAATTTCAGGCTCTGAAGCCGGGGATGGGAAATAAGGTACCTTCAATTTCGGGTTGTAAAGTCAAAAAAACATGGAAAAAAAAAGTTCTAAATAAAAAAATCCCCGACCCTTTTTGTTAAAAACTGTTTGGGTGGTTTCCCAACTTTTTCAAGTGCCTTCAATCTTAAACTCACTTTTGAAATCCCCATTAACTTGAAAAGGACAAAAAATGAAGGTGAGTGAAACTCAATAGTCTTAACTTCTATGTTGTGAAAACCCCTTGAAACACATCTGTGACATGTTTTTTAAGAAAGAACTGTTTTGAACGTTTCCCTGGTGGAAAACAAGGGGCCACATTTTAAAAAAAATTTCAGGCCCCCAAAAGGTTTGGTGAAAAGGTTACCTTCAACTCCCTTTAAAAATCAAAATACTTGTAAAAAAGTTCTAAATTTAAACCCCCCGTACCCCTTTTGGGTTGCTGTTTGGGTGGCCCAACTGTTTTTTAAAATCCTTCCATCTTAAATACTTTTTTAAATCCAAATTTCTTTAATGGCAAAACTGGTTAGTAAATAATGAGTCTTAACTTCATGTTGTGAAACCACTTAAACACATCTGTACATAGTTTTTTTCAGAAATGTGTTTTGAAAGTTTCCTGGGAAAAAAGGTCACACATGTTACCAAAGTTTTTTGGGAAAAGTTTATGTGAATTGGGGTTTAAATTCAACTCTAACCCGTGGAAAGTCAAAATACTCTGGTAAAGGGATTTTAAATATGAAACCCCCCTCCCTTTTGGTTTTAAAAACTGTTTGGATGGTTTCCCACTGTTTTCAAAAATCAAATTCAACATCTCAAATACCTTTGAAATTCCCATTGAGTTGCATTTGGGAAGAACTGAAGTTGAGTTAAATTTTTGGTCTTCTTTATGTTGTGCCCCCTTTAAAAAAACATCTAGCAAGTTTTTTTCAGAAATGAACTGTTTGAAAGGTTTTTGGTGGAAAAAAAGCCCCTCCCCATGTGTACACAAAAATTTTTTTTCAGGCTTGAAAGTGTTTTGTGAATTAGGTTTCTTCAACTCTAACCTGTGGAAGTCAAAAACTTGGTAAAAGTTCTAAATGATCCCCAGTACCCTTTTGGTTTTAAAAACTGTTTGGATGGTTTTCCCCAAATTTTTTAAAATGCACTTCAAAATCTAAACCACTTTTTTTAAAAACCCCCTTTACTTGCATTGGGCCCAAACGGGGGGGTGAAAAATCAATGAGTCTTAACTTCTATGTTGTGAAACCATTAAAACACACACATGTTTTACAGAAATGAACTGTTTTAAAAGTTTCCTGTTAAAACAAAAGGGTCAACCCTTTACCAAAGTTTTTTCAGGCCCCCGAAAAGGTTTAAATTTAAATAAAATTACCTTCAACTCTAACCTGTGAAATCAAAATACTCTTTTAAAAGAGCTAAATGATGAAAACCCCCGTCCCTTATGGTTAAGAACTGTTTGGGTGGTTTCCCCAAATGTTTTTTAAAGTGCACTTAAATCTTAAACTCACCTTTTGGGGAAAACCCCTTAAATTGCAATGGCAAAATAAGTTGGTGAAACCAATGAGTCAACTTCTATGTTGTAAAAACCCCTTGAAAACATCGCACAAATTTTTACAGAAATGAACTGTTTTGAAAAGGGTTTCCTTTGGGAAAAAAAGGCGTCCATTTTCACAAAGTAAATTTTTTGGCCCCGAAAGCGCTTTTGGTGAAATAAGGTTTTCCTCTGGTGTAAAGTCAAAAAAAAAATTGGGAAAAAAGTTTTTAAAGTAAAAAATACCCTTATGGGTTAGAACTGTTTGGGTGGTTTCCAAAAAGTTTTTTTTGGGGCACTTCACATCTTTAAAATCCCCTTTAAATCCCCCTTAACGTGGACAAAAAATGGTTGGTAAACTCAATGAGTCTTAACTTCTATTTTGTGAAACCACTTGAAAAACATCTGATTTTTTTTTTAAAATGAACTTTTAAAGTTTCCTGGTGGGAAAAAAAAAGGCCACACATGTTTACCCAAAAAGGGAAATTTCGGCCCCGAACGCGTTTTGGTGAAATAAAGGTTACCTTAACCTACGTTGTAAAATCAAATACTATCAAAAACAGTTCTAAATATAAAAATCCCCTTTGGTTAGAACTGTTTAGGTTTCAACTGTTTTCAAAGTGCACTTACATCTTAAACTCACTTTTGAAATCCTATTAACTTTCAATGGAAAAAACTGGGGTTGAGTGAAACTCAATGAGTCTTAACTTCATGTTGTGAAACCACTTGAAACACATCCTTGACATAGTTTTTACAGAAATGAACTGTTTTTAACAGTTTCTGGGGGAAAAAAACCGTCACAAATTTAAAAGTTTTTTCAGGTCTTGAAAAGTTTTATGTGAATTTGGTTCCCTTTAACCCAACTCTGTGGAAAGTCAAAATACTCTGGGAAAGGAGTTCAAATGATGAAACCCCCCGTACCCTTATGGTTAAAAAATGTTTGGGTGGTTTCCAACTGTTTTCAAAGTGCACTTAACATCTCAAACTCACCTTTTTAAATTCCTATTGAGTTGCAGGGCCAAAACTGGTTGAGTTAAATTTAATAGTCTTAATTCTATGGGAAACCAATTAAAACACATCTGGAAAATTTGTTTTTTTCAGAAATGAACTGTTTTGAACAGTTTCCGGTGAAAAAAAAGGCCCCAAAATTGTACACAAAGTTATTTTTAGGCCCCGGCGTTTTGGTGAATTAGGTTTCTTCAACTCTAGCTTTTAAAGTCAAAATACTTGGGAAAACAGTTCTAAAGTAAATCCCCAGTACCCTTATGGTTAAGAACTGTTTGGGTGGTTTCCCCACTGTTTTCAAAGTCAATTCAAAATCTAAACTCACCTTTTGAAATTTTCCATTTTGCATTTGGGGGAAAACTGGTTGAGTTAAAAATGAGTCTTAACTTCTATGTTGTGGGCCACTTAAAAAAACCCTCTGGGCATAGTTTTTTTCAGAAAAGGAAATGTTTTAACAGTTTCCGGGGGAAAAAAAGGCGCACACATGTGTACCAAAGTGTTTCGGCCCCCAAAAGGGGGTTAATGAAATAGGACCTTCAACTCTAACCCGTGAAAGTCAAAAACTTGGGAAAAAAGTTCTAAATGATAAAAAACCCCCGTACCCCTTTTGGTTAAGAATGTTTGGGTGGTTTCCCAACTTTTTTCGTGATTCACATCTTAAACTCACTTTTTTAAATCCTATTAATTGCAATGGAAAAAAATGAAGGTGAGTAAATAATAGTCTTAACTTCTATGTTGTGGGGAAACCCCTTGAAAAATCTGCAATAGTTTTTACAGAAATGAACTGTTTTTAACAGTTTCCGGAAAACAATTCACAAATTTAACAAAAATTTTTTTTCAGGCCTTGGGTTTTGGAATTTAGGTTTTCCTTCAATCTAACCTTAATTTAAAAAACTTTAAAAATTTTAAAGAAAAACCCCAGTACCCCCTTTTGTTTAAAACGGGATGGTTTCAAATTTTTTTAAAAATGACTTAACATCTTAAAACTCAAATTTTTAAACCCTTTATTAGGGCAAAAAAAAGGTTTTGGGGAAATAAGGTCTTCTTTTAGTTGTAAAACCCCAAAAACTCAAAATTTTTAAAAGAAATGAACTTTTTGAAAAGTTTTGGTTTAAAAAAAAAGGTTTACATTTAAAAAAATTTTTCAGGCCTGAAAAGTGGGGTTATGGTAATTGGTTACCTTAACTCTCCTGTTTAAAAGCAAAACTCTGGTAAACAGTTTTAAATTTTAAACCCCAGTATTTGGTTAACGTTTGGGATGGTTTCCCAAAAAGTTTTTAAAGGCAAAACATCTAAAAAAATCAAATTTTAAATCCCCTTATTCAATTTTGGGGCCAAAAATAAAATTTTTTAAAAACCAAGAAACTTAACTTCAAAAATTTTTGAAACCACGAAAACATCGGGAAAATTTTTTTCAGAAAAGCTTTTTGAACAGTTTCTGGTGGAAAACAAGGCGTCACAATTTTTACAAAGTTTTTTCGGTGAAAAGGTTATGGGAAATAAGACCTTAACCTAACCTGTAAAGTCAAAATACCTTGGGAAAAACAGTTCTAAATGTGAAATCCCCATACCCTTTTGGTTAAGAACTGTTTGGGTGGTTTTAACTTTTTTCAAAGTGCATTCACATCTTAAACTCACCTTTTTAAAACCCCCCTTAATTCAATGGCAAAACTAAGTTGAGTAAATAATGAGTCTTAATTCTATGTTGTGAAACCATTTTAAAACATCTACATAGTTTTACAGAAATGAACTGTTTTGAAAAATTTTCTGTGGAAAAAAGGCCGTACATGTACAAAGTTTTTTCAGGCTTTAAAAAGGTTATGTGAATAGTTTCCTTCAACTCTAACCTGTGAAAAATCAAAATACTTGGTAAAAGAGTTCAAATGATGAAACCCCAGTACCCTTAGGTTAAAAACTGTTTGATGGTTTCAACTGTTTTCAAAGTGCATTCAAACTTAAACTCACCCTTTTTAAATCCCTTTATTGCAGGCAAAACTAAGTTGAGTAAATTGAGTCTTAATTTTATGTTGTGGCCACTTGAAAACATCGGGCCGGGGTTTTTTCAGAAATGAACTGTTTGAACAGTTTCCTGGTGGAAAAAACCACAATTTTTCAAGTTATTTCAGGCCCCCAAAGGTTTTGGTGAAATAAAGGTTTCCTTCAACCCAACCTGTGGAAAATCAAAAAAATTGGGAAAACAGTTCTAAATGATGAAACCCCCCGTACCCTTTTGGGTTAAAAACTGTTTGGGTGGTTTAAATTTTTTCAAAGTGCAATTCAAAATCTAAACTCACTTTTTGAAAAATCCAAAATTTCATTTGGGGGAAAACTGAAGTTGAGTAAATTTAAGAGTCTTAACTTCTTTTTTAAAAAATTGAAAACATCTGGACATAGTTTTTACAGAAATGAACTGTTTTGAAAGTTTCCCGGGGGGGGAAAACAAGGTCACAATGTTACCAAAGTGTTTTTTGGTCTTTAAAAGGTTATGTGAATAGGTACCTTCAACCTAACCTGTGGAAGTCAAAATAGGTAAAACAGTTCTAAATAATAAACCCCAGTACCCTTTTGGGTTGGGGAAATGTTTGGGTGGTTTTCCCCCCTTTTTTTAAATGCATTCCCTCCCAAACTCACTTTTGAAATCCCTTTTATTGATTGGCAAAAAAAAGTGAGGGAAATTGAACTTCTTTTTTGTTTGTGAAACCCCTTGAAAACACTGGACATAGTTTTTACAGAAATGAACTGTTTTGAACAGTTTCCTGTTTGGGAAAACAAGGCACAATGTGTAACAAAGTTTTTTCGGGCCGAAAGGTTAGGGGAAAAAAAAGGTTTCCTTAACTCACCTGTGAAAGTCAAAAAACTTGGGAAAAAGCCCCAAAAATAAACCCATACCCTTATGGGTTAAAAACTGTTTGGGTGGTTTCCCAACTTTTTCAAAGGCACTTCCATCTTAAACTCCTTTTTAAATCCCCTTAAATTGAAATTTGGCAAAAAATAAGTGAGGAAACTCAATGAGTCTTAACTTTTATTTGTGAAACCACTTAAAAACATCGGAATAGTTTTTTAGAAATGAAATTTTTGAAAGTTTCCGTTTGGGAAAAAAAGGTACACATTGTAACAAAGTTTTTTCAGGCTTTAAAAAAAGGGTTTTGTGAATTAGGTTACCTTCAACTCTAACCTGTGGGGAAAAACAAAAAAACTCTGGTAAAAAACAAAATTAGAAACCCCATACCCATGGTTAAGAACTGTTTTATGGCCCCAACTGTTTTTTAAAGTGCACTTCAAAAACTTAAAACCACTTTTAAACCCGCATTTTAAAACTAAAATTTAGTGAAACTCAATGAGTCTTAACTTTTATTTGTGAAACCACTTGAAAAACATCCGACAAATTTTTACAGAAATGAACTGAAAAATTTCCCGGTGGAAAAAAAGTCACACATGTTACCCGTTTTTTGGCCCGAAAAAGGTATGGGAAATGGTTACCTTAACCTAACCTGTGAAAGTCAAAAAAACTCTGGTTTAAGAGTTTAAATGGTAAAACCCCCTACCCCTTTTGGTTAAGAACTGTTTTGGGTGGTTTCCCCAAATTTTTTCAAAAAGGATTCCCTCTAAACTCACCTTTTTTAAAACCCCAAAACCTTGGGCCCCAAAAAAAAGTTTAGTAAATAATGATCAACTTTTATGTTGTAAAACCACTTAAAAACATCCGCTGTTTTTACGAAAAGAACTGTTTTAAAGTTTCCTGTGGAAAAAAGGGGCCCCCACATGTGTCACAAAGTTTTTTTCATTTTAAAAAGGTTATGGTGAATTAGGTTACCCAACTCTAACCTGTGAAAATCAAAATATTGGTTTAAGGTTCTAAATGATGAAACCCCGTCCCTTTTTGGTTAAAAACTGTTTGGGTGGTTTCCCATTTTTCAAAGTATTCAAATCTCAAACTCACCCTTTTTAAAATCCGATTGCATTGGGCAAAATTAAGTTGAGTAAATTTTTTGAGTCTTAACTTTATGTTGTGAAAACTTGAAAACATAAATAGTTTTTCAGAAATGAACTTTTTGAAAACCTGGGGAAAAAAGGTTACACATGTTACACAAAGTTATTTCAGGCCCCGAAAAAGGTTATGGTGAAATAAAGGTTTCCTTCAACTCTAACCGTAAGTCAAAAACCTGGTCATTCTAAATTAAAACCCCAGTACCCTTATGGTTAAGAACTGTTTGGATGGTTTCCCACTTTTCAAAGTGCATTCAAAATCTAAACTCACTTTTGAAATTTAAAATTTTTGGGCAAAAACTGAAGTTAGTAAATAAAGGGCTTAACTTTAGTTGTGAAACCACTTGAAAACATCAGGCATAGTTTTTCAGAAAAGAACTGTTTTGAACGTTTCCTGTTGAAAACAAGGGACACAATGTGAAAAAAAGTTTTTTTCAGGTCTTGGGTTTATGTGAATTAGGTTACCTTCAACCTAACCCGGAAAATTTAAAATACTCTTAAAAAGGGGAGTTCTAAATATGAAACCCCCTACCCTTATGGTTAAGAACTGTTTGGGTGGTTTCCCAAAATTTTTCAAAGTGCACTTCAAAAACTTAACCATTTTTAAATCCCCTTACTTGCATTTGGGGGAAACTAAAATTTAGTGAAACTCAATGAGTCTTAACTTTTAGGGAAACCATTACATCAGACATATTTTTTTTCAGAAAAACTTTTTGGGAAAATTTCCTGGGTGGAAAACAAGGCACACATGTGTAAAAAGTTTTTTCAGGCCCCCAAAAAGGTTTTTGAAATAGTTACCTTCAACTCTACCTTTGAAAATCAAAAATTTGGTAAAAGCAGTTCTAAATGATGAAACCCCCAATACCCTTATGGTTAAGAACTGTTTGGATGGTTTCCCAACTGTTTTTCAAAGTGCACTTCACATCTTAAACTCACCTTTGAAATCCCATTAACTTGCAATGGACAAAAACTGAAGGTGAGTCAAACTCAATGAGTCTTAACTTCTATGTTGTGAAACCACTTGAAACACATCTGCGACATAGTTTTTTACAGAAATGAACTGTTTTGAACAGTTTCCTGTTGGAAAACAAGGTATCACACATGTGTACACAAAAGTTGTTTTCAGGTCTTGAAAGGTGTTATGATGAATTCAGGTTACCTTCAACTCTAACTCTGTGGAATGTCAAAATACTCTGGTAAAGGCAGTTCTAAATGATGAAACCCCCAGTACCCTTATGGTTAAGAACTGTTTGGATGGTTTCACAACTGTTTTCAAAGTGCACTTCAACATCTCAATCTCAATTTTTGAAATCCCCTTTGACTTGCATTGGGCCAAATCTAAAGTTGAGTGAAACTCAATGAGTCTTAACTTCTATGTTGTGAAACCACTTGAAAACATCAGCTACATAGTTTTACAGAAATGAACTGTTTGAACAGTTTCCTGGTGGAAAACAAGGCGTCACACATGTGTAAACAAAGTTATTTTCAGGCCCTGAAACGCGTTATGGTGAAATAAGGTTACCTTCATCTCTAACGCTGTGTAAAGTCAAAATACTCTGGTAAAAGCAGTTCTAAATGATGAAATCCCCCGTACCCTTATGGTTAAGAACTGTTTGGATGGTTTCCCCACTGTTTTTCAAAGTGCAATTCAACATCTCAAACTCACCTTTTGACATTCCAATTGAGTTGCATTGGGCAAAAACTGAAGTTGAGTTAAATTTAATGAGTCTTAACTTCTATGTTGTGAAACCACTTAAAACACATCTGCGACATAGTTTTTTACAGAAATGAACTGTTTTCAACAGTTTCCTGGTGGAAAACAAGGCGTCACACATGTGTACACAAAGTGATTTTCAACCCTTGAAACGCGTTATGGTGAATTCAGGTTACCTTCAACTCTAACTCTGTGGAAAGTCAAAATACTCTGGTAAAGGCAGTTCTAAATGATGAAGCCCCAGTACCCTTATGGTTAAGAACTGTTTGGATGGTTTCACAACTGTTTTTAAAGTGCACTTCAACATCTCAAACTCACTTTTTGAAATCCCCTTTGACTTGCATTGGGCCAAATCTAAAGTTGAGTGAAACTCAATGAGTCTTAACTTCTATGTTGTGAAACCACTTGAAACACATCTGTGACATAGTTTTTTACAGAAATGAACTGTTTTGAACAGTTTCCTTGTGGAAAACAAGCCGTCACAGATGTGTACCTAAAGTTGTTTTCAGGTTTTGAAAAGTGTTATGATGAAGTCAGGTTACCTTCATCTCTAACTCTGTGGAAAGTCAAAATACTCTGGTAAAGGCAGTTCTAAATGATGAAACCCCAGTACCCTTATGGTTAAGAACTGTTTGGATGGTTTCCCAACTGTTTTCAAAGTGCAATTCAACATCTTAAACTCAGCTTTTGAAAATCCTATTGAGTTGCATTGGGCAAAAACTGAAGTTAAGTTAAATTTAATGAGTCTTAACTTCTATGTTGTGAAAGTTGAAACACTTGAAACACATCTGCGACATAGTTTTTTACAGAAATGAACTGTTTTGAACAGTTTCCTGGTGGAAAACAAGGCGTCACACATGTGTACACAAAGTGAATTTCAGGCCCTGAAACGCGTTATGGTGAAATAAGGATACCTTCAACTCTAACGCTGTGTAAAGTCAAAGTACTCTGGTAAAGCAGTTCTAAATGATGAAATCCCCAGTACCCTTATGGTTAAGAACTGTTTGGATGGTTTCCCAACTGTTTTCAAAGTGCACTTCATCTTAAACTCACCTTTAAATCCTTAACGCAATGACAAAACTGAAGGTGAGTCAAACTCAATTGAAAAATGCG